>NW_015505666.1:0-492 GCF_001515645.1 Sinocyclocheilus grahami | reverse complement strand
CCGGCCATCATTATGCACATATATTACCACACCAGTGACGGGAACATGTCCATTTGCATGCATTGACAAGAATCAAGTCATCTATATTTCTTGAATGAAGTCAGGACAGCCACGACAGAGTCCAGTGTTACAGGCACATATTGTTAGGCATTCTCAGAGCATCTGTCTTCCGACATTCTCTAAATCCTGCATTAAGCATTTGACAACACTGCTGTTTGAGAACCTACTCTGCATTCGAATATACCTACTTCTCTACTATATAGTACGGAAAAAGCAATGTGTCAAATTAATACAGCTTACAAAAAATATCAGACCCAAAACTGGTGAGCTGCCTATGGAGGAACCTCCTAAAATACCATGTTTCCTTCTCATTGTCAATTTCACATTCACCCTTCAGGTCATCACATTGCCGCTGCGTCCGAAAGCTCTAAAATGCTGCCTTCGGAGTAGGGCTGTGCGATATTGAAGAAAAATGTGATATGTGATAACTCA
>NW_015505665.1:1010725-1011259 GCF_001515645.1 Sinocyclocheilus grahami | reverse complement strand
AGGCTAATATGAAGCTGTTTACAGGCTTCCCAATCAGACAGGAACTAGCACCATTTAAATGACAGTACTGCAGTTTAACTGCACATATGGCAACAGCCACTGAGAAAATAAAAGGACGAGCATGGAAAATTAGCATCATGGAAAAAACAGCACCCTTGAAAACAGACAAAGAAGGCTTGATTATTGAAAACAGACTGAAGCGTTTGCAGGAAATAAGAGAACGTATCTGTACTGGCCTCCCACATGTTTTGTTGTAGGCACTGCTGACATTTCTATGTTGGAGTTTGACTCAAAGGAAGTCAAAACAAATTTAGGTGCTATTTATGCTCTTTCTAGGTGAAGGGCATCATGTCCAACCCAGTCATATTTTGACTGTCAGAAACAATAACAGCTTCTCTGACCTGCTATTAGTCAGTCTGTAATGTAGGACATGCAACACAGAAGCAGAACAAATATGCTCAACCGTATCAACTGTCACAGTGATGAAATATTGAAGGCAGGAAGCAGTGATATGGATGTTTTTATCTTTTCTGC
>NW_015505665.1:987541-1007471 GCF_001515645.1 Sinocyclocheilus grahami | reverse complement strand
GAACGGACCAAGGGGAGCCCCGCTCCCTACCTCGCACCGGGCCCCGCGTCAGCTAAGGATGGCCTTGACTGTCACCCATCCCTAATGAATCTTTTCACTTCTCGTATGTTACCTAACACCACTTCCTTTGGCTCTACTAACACCTCTCGCCCACTGGCAATGCATTTGTGATTACTGTCGGCAAAAGTACACAACCAGGCAAAGCTGTGGCTGATAATTAGTGAGAGGGAGAGGCTGTCTGTGTCATTGTTTCTTTCAGCAGGCCTTATTTGCATCCACTCACCTCCTAGACCCCCTGAGAACCCTGTTTTATAATTCATACATTTAATGAGGGAACAAACAAGTACGACTCCAGAATGGAGAACAGGCTAACTCATCCATCATGCTCTCCTTTCATTACATAAACATGGACGTGAGCTCGGCCCAGCACTTTGAGGGCTCCAAACAATGGCAGAACACCTGAATTTTCTTTTTTAATAAAGCCATTTGGCGGTTATTTGATTTACAACTCATGCATCCTTTCACTGAGGCGACCAGGAAATGTAGTGAACAAATGGAATATTCATATATTAACATATTTATTTGATGGCCACAAACGGACAATTAGAGGCTGAAATTAGACAACATACTAGCTTTATTTGTTTTAGCACATGATTGAAACATATTAGATGAAACAGCAGATGTGCAGAACCCACATCTAGGGAAAAAGAATATTCATCGGTTTAACCTCCACAACACAGCGTTTCCCTGGGAGCGCTTACCGCATCCCCGATTTTGTAAAACAATCATGCATGCACCTGCAGCCTTGTTCGGGCATGCCAGCATCTAATCAAATTAAGCCAAGCAAACACCCTGCAACTTCAAGAGAGCGATTTCAAATAATCCTCAAATTCTCCAAGCATCATTGCTGATATCCATGCATGCATGCCGAAAAACAGCAAATGAGATTATTATTGGCTTTCATTAGAGTGAATGAGGATGAAGAGAATCAGTCCAATCCAATATCGAGCTTCCTTTAGGGACAAGACTTGCTGTTTGAGAACACGGCGTCCTGTGCCTTCAGTGTCAGCACTGTCCCAGTGAGTTTCATTCAGTGCTTTGATGTTAATATGGCTCTGATGACACCATGAGTGCAAAAATGAGAAGAGTCATAGGTCATACATGACGGACACATCTCTGGGGCGAGCCAGCAGAAGACCTGCCAGCAGAAGCAGGCAAACATTATGAAAGACTTGGCAATGAAAAGTAGGCCACACATTCCTCATCTGATAACACCAGGTTAGCACAAAAATGCCATGGTCATTGCTTCCACCTGTCTAAATTTACCTGCTGTTTGTGTTTATCTTAACTATCTTACATTTACTTTAATGATGTTTTGGTTGCTATTTACATTTACAGATGCTATTGCCATAGAAACTTTGGTTAACTTTACAGTGTTCATGTTACAGTGTAACTGCATACAAGTCGGACCGTAACCAGCCAAGACAGAGAGGGAAACCTCTAAATATTACATCATTGAAAATGACATAAAAACTACATGAATGCACAATGGAAAGTGTAGATCCTGTAACCGGTTGCCATTTTATTTATCATTTTTATTCACCTTTTTATCTTAACTAGTTCATTTAAATAGTGAAAAAATATATTTTCTAACAGTTTTATTTAAAAGTACTAATACTACACTCTTAAAAATAAAGGTGCTTCAAAAGGTTCTTCAAGCGATGCCATAGAAGAACCATTTTTGGTTCCACAAAGAACCATTCAGTCAAAGGTTATTTAAAGAACCATCTCTTTCTTACCTTTTTGCAAACTGAAGAACCTTCTTTCGCCACAAAGAACCTTTTGTGAAACAGAAAGGTTCTTCAGATGTTAAAGGTTCTTTATGGCATTTAGACAAAAAGGTTCTTCTATGGCATCGTGAAGCACCTTTATTTTTAAGAGTGTACATGAAATCTATCAGGTAATGAGGTTGTGAAAGCATACATAATTATTTAAAAAAATTGCAAAATGCTGTTTAAAATTGTTTTAGAGTAGGTATAGCATGAACATGTCAATCTATTTCATGTTAATTACCCAAATAAACATTTTATTGTTACTGCAATTAATTCTATTTACATCTAATGTAAATCACACTGGTGCACTTTTTCATTTTTATAAATGTGTACTTCCATTCAGAGTTCTTCCAAAAATAAAAAAACATCAAATTTTATTATATTTCTCTGCTCCCCCACCCCCACCCATTTATTGTTCTGCATGTAAGTCACTTTGTACGCACTGTTCTCTCTCCATGTCCTTCCCTCTCTCCTCTCTCAGACTGCCTTTGCTTTCCATTTCTGTAAGCACATTCCAGCCTGTGGTCTGGGCCTGGCTGCCTCTGAAGCAGCAGGTTCCCAAACCCTGAGGAACCATTGCTCTGTTGGAATGGAACTGGCTAAAGCACTTCCTCTCTCAATGAAAACCAGGCTCTCATGAGGCCATGGCTTAAACACAAAGTGATGTACAATACCTCTGATGTTTCCACTCATATTTCACAACTGAAGTAACTTAGAAAATAAGTTTAATTTGACTGAATTAACCTCATTGCATCAGTTTATACTAATTAAAGTAATTTCTAAGGGTTTTCTAAACAAGGTTTTCTTTATTTGACTTTACAGTCTATTTTACATACACTAGTGTTAAAAAATACAGTAAGGACAGTAATCTTGTGAAATATTATTACAATTTAAAATAACTGATTTTATTTTTTAATGTATTTTAAAGTGTAATTTATTTATGTGATGGCAAAGCTGAATTTCCAGCAGCCATTCCTCCAGTCTTCAGTCTCACATGATCCTTCAGAAATCATTTTAATATGCTGATTTGCTGCGCAAGAAACATTTCTCAGTATGTTAGAATGTTGAAAACAGCTGTACTGCTTATTATTTTTGTGGAAAACATTATATATTGTATTAATAAAAAATAAAAAAACTCACTGACCCCAAACTTGTATATTATCTATTAGACTTAAATATTAATCTATAACGTGAATAGAATGTGGCAAAGCAATAAACACAGTTAATGCCCTACAGTAAATAATCCAGAAACTACTTTCTAGCTGTGCAAGTAAAGAAAAATAAAATCAATTAAAACCTGTCAACCAATTAGAATCTAGATTTCTGCAATGGTGATGTCAAATGCTGATAGTGGTCCAAGAGATAAATACACAACACAGGGCATTTAGACTGAAGTCATGAAAAGATAAAGTGGTATCCATTAATATATATAATGACATCTATAAATGAGCAATATCGGTATCGCTCGAGTACGAGAGTGATATTGCGTTTATACAAGTTTGACGGAACATGTGGGTAATTAAACAAGAAACAACGGAGTGCCTAATAAAACCCTCTTTTGTGCGGAACTACTTCCTTCCGCCACGGATTCAAAGCTCAAGTTGACAGTTAAACATACGTCACTTTTAGAATTTGTATCAAGGGCATGTGCTGCTTCAGTTAGGTTATTAGTGAGAAATAATGCAGCAAGACGTGCATCCAAATCAGAGAGAGAGAGAGACCGCGAAGCTAGACGTTTCTTCTTATATCAACTAACGTACTCTACGATTAGCTCAGTGAATAATAAAAAAAAAACATAGACCCGGCTAGAACAAGCGGAGTGATACAAAATTGTCAAATTGTGAAATTGTCAAAATCGCTATCCTGTAGCGATACCAGTACAATATCTCACGGTTCTCAACCAATCAGATTTGAGAACCAGAACGAACTGTTGTATAACAGACAATATAATGTCTGTATATAATGTATAATATAATGTCAATATAATGTCATTCTAGAAAAAAAGGAGTTTCTCTTAGAAGGAGAAGAACCTCTGCATGAGAAGGCAAGCACTGAGGACCACTGGTGGAAAAATAGCAGGGCCCAAATGTGAGACAGCACTCTGACTCATGTTTAAGATGCCAAAGCAGCTGTCACAACATTCAGCCGTGGTTCAACCCAGAGGATGAAAGACCTTCCTTTGTCTCCTTCTTGAGTGAGCTAACATCTGCCCGGCCAACAGCTTCAATGATAAGAAAAAAAATCCCCAAGTGTTTCAACTCAAAGAGAAATGGGTGGTTGAAGAAGGGGATCTTGGTAAAGAGATGAAAGAATGAGAGAGCGGGAACAGCTGAAATCTTCCAGTAAATCTGTTGGAACACCAGAGGTGTCCAACAACTTTGAGAGAAGAAACAAACAAAGGCTTAAGATGGAAGTACTATATCAACCTGCTCTCTGGAATCAAACACTTGATATTCTTTTGTGTGTGTACGTGTGCTTGTGGGTGACAATTTGGACATCCTGCTCCTTCCTCTGAACTGCGGGTGTGGGGAGCGTGTCTGGCCTCATGCCAGCGTTCTGACCAGACGTTCAATACAGCATGTTCTCGGAGAACTGAGACCTCTCTAGGGAAAACGAATAGTGTTTTTGCATAAAAAAAAGAGATTGGACAGTTCCAGTACATCAGTTCCAGCGACTATTGAAACAGAGGTGAGATCACAATAAAATTTAATTAATATGAGATTTGCCTGTGTTTAAGAAAATTCTACATACAAAATAATTTGAAAAAAAAAAAACAGTTTTTTTACATATTGTACATCAAATCCAGCTATAAGGTGCTATGCATTACAGTAATCCATTTAATAAATCTATTCATTTTATAAAGTCTTTTTCAACAGTTAAATGCAAAGTATATGTACTGCCTAAAAAGTCCATTGCTTGCCATTTTCAGCTCAGCTCAGTTTCCAAATAAGACGCATGTATTTCAACTTAACGGGGCAATTTATAATGATTGTTTTCAACAAAACAAATGGATCCAGACTCTAGACTTTGTGTCAAATCCTGGGAACATTATGTAACAGTAGTATAGTGTTTGTGATATAAGAAGTTAAGCAAGGTCATAAAGATATGAGATACAGGAGGGTGAAATGCACAGTATTTAGAAGCAACTGAAATAGGATAGTGATAAACAGTGATTTAGACTCTAACACCCTGCTTTTATGATTCTACAGGCTGTAAACATTTTATGCAATCATGAATTGTGGTGAATATTATGCATGACCTAGGGACCTAGTGGTCTGCATTGCAAGTCATTACTAAACAAATGCAGAGAAAACAGTGAGTCTGAACACTGAAAGCATATTAAGTCTTCCATTTTGACTGTTTTGTTCACTAGAAAAAAAAAACTCAAATAGGACTAAGACCCAGATTAAATCTGGTTCCAAGCACAACAACATGAAAAGCTCATAAAAAGCATTTGTGAGTTCTGTCCTTTTGTTTACTATGAAAACTTGCTCCCTTAATCGGTTCCAATAAACAATTAATTTGACTTAGGACATCTTATCGTTCTCAAATAGTCTTACTTTTCTTCAAAAAGCCTTAGCAACTGGATTAACTGTTTACAAGTAAATATGCAAGATGTTTTTGGCTGGACTTTGCAGTTATATCTAATGAAAGTGTAAAATGACTAATTATTGAAACAGACCATATTTAGGTCCAGGAATGGCATTAGCCTAAAAAAGCGATAACACTTTACAGTTAGGTCCTACTATTTAAGGATGGTTGACACATTAACTAACACTGAGCAATACATTTGTTACAGTATTTATTTATTTGTATTATATTATTATTATTAGTAGTAGTATCTTTGTTAATGGCAGTTAATAAAAAATATATAATGTATTATTAAATGTTGAAATGTACATTAACTACGCTAAATAATGCTAATGTTAACTTATTGTAAAGTAAAAAAAAAAAAAAAACGAAATACAAAATAATGAACTGTATTCATAATGTATTCCTCAAAAGCTGTTGCAGTCATACTCCATCACATAAACATGCCTTATTAAAAGAGAGATGAAGGATTAGTCCTGAGCCAATAAGGCTATTCCAAGAAAATGACTGCATTGTGAGAAAAAGCACTACTTCCCTTAAGATCATATTGAACAAAAGCCAAATTAAATCTTTAAATAGAGCTGTGGTAATTATCTCCCCACAGGCCTCAGAAAGAACACCTCTGCCTAGCGGCTAAAGGTTGACTCCTTAATATCTTGACTCTAAAGTGGTTCTTCAGAGACTAAAAAAAACTCCAGACACTTTATAGAGCACCTCAGAATATCTGAAAAGCAAGTCACAGTCAGAATTATCCATCAGCGTGCAGCTAATAATAACACAGGAAGCTGGTTTCAGCTGCTGTAATGTGTTTAAAGATGCAAACGGTCATCGAATAAAGTATATTTGCTTTCACAGTTTGATATATCTGAAAAAATATATATAAATAAATGCAAAGCGATCTCAGAACCTTGCATAGTTAAATTACATTTTCAATAAACCAGGAACTGAAGACATTTGAATGCATTTTGTCATTTAGTTGATAATTACTTGATTTAGATAATTAAGTTGACCTGTACAGAACTGAACTCGCATCCCTTTTCTGGCAGTTAAGGAGACACTTGGGTGGAAAGATAGCAGCTTAAGAGAACTTTCTTCACTTCTATATTTAAATTTAGTTTCCCACAAGTTGATCGGCCCACCAGGAAACGTTAATTTACTCGTTGTGTCTATTTCATCCCCGTCCTGTGCTGAATGTTTAGTCTGACATGTAATCAAGCAGTAACACACCAGGCAGAAGCAACATCTAAGCTGTTGAGTGCTAACAAGAAAGAGCGAGTATTAAATGCATATTTATCTGTCTGTGCTTCTTTGACAGTCTTTAAACACATCCGGCATGAAGGAGCAAATTGGCCGCATAATATATTTGCTTGCATCTGTGTGTCCTACAATATGAAACAGCAAGTGTGGGAGTTCTACAGTGTGTTCATTGTGTTTGCGAGCAAAGGGTGGGCTGACGGTGCAGCCCGCTGTAATAAAGTTGAGTGGTTTAGGATTAGCCTGCTGTGCTGCGAGCATGCTTGCGCACAAAGAGGAAAGCCAACATTGCACATGGCAACCTTTGCTGACCACCCACACGCACACTGTACAATACCACCATTTAAAGCTCAGAACAGCAGTTACGGGTAAACAATGAAACCATCACGGTGGATTAACTAGTGAAAGCCAGTGTTTTACATGCTAATTGTACAAATGTTAGTTGGAAGGTGCTGATATTACACTTTTAAACAGTGGTGGTTTTGAGGCTAAACATTAAGGTGGAGGCTGTGAACACTAAAGCGACAATCAGTCAGTTAAGACTGTAACCAAGTTTAAATACAAGACAACATGCATTTACTCAAGAACTCAGCAGCGAGTCACAAAAGATTTAATCCGATGATCTACAATCTACACAAAACTGCTGAGGGCATTTATAAAGAACGGAATGACTAGCAAACCACCACAGAAAGAAAAACATTATTTTGGAAGGCGTGTAATAGTTTGGAAGGCAGTGCAATATTCCTGAAAGCACAGCCCTGAGCAATCTGATGATTGCTTAAGAACAAGAGACTTTCCAAGGGAAAGCACCTTCTCTTAGTTTGCTTTCAGTTTCTCTGATATTATCATCAGTTCACCGTTTTCCTGTAACATGTTCATTTCAGTGCCAGATTCTTATCCTACTAAAATGGCAGGATACCTTAAGGCTAATTATTTCCCAACTTGTATAATTTTGTATTATAACACAAGCGTACACACCTGAGCTGTTTGTTCGGTCTCGGTAGACATCATCATAAGCCTTCCATTGCTGAGTGACTTGATACGCATGGATGAAGATCACCAGCACCCCCACCAAACAAATGAGAGGAACCAGGGCGGCCGTAAAGAGAGCAGCATATACATTAGGTATGAAGCATCTACAAAGATGATAAGAAAAAAAAAAAAAAGATTGTCAGTACACAAAAACGACTGTTACTCAGGTGTATGGTTGCATGATTGTATATTTAGTATTCCATTGAAGAAAGAACGTAAGTAAAATGGGTTTGAGACAATATGATGGACGTCCTTACGAAGCTTGTTGAATGCTTTCTTAATGGACCACAGAGACAAACTGAGGACGTTAATCTCCTGAGATTCTCTCTTTTTTGTCTTTCTCTGACTCCTTTCCTTCTATCTGAGGAATTTCTTTCAGTCAGTCTTTGTTTTTGTACTGTATGCAGTTTTGAAGTCTCTGGCTGGTATTCGGAATTGGAAAAGCTTTGGGAAACTCAATCCAGAGTAATCTTGTTATGACGTGATCTGTATCAAAATAAGCAGCAGTTGCATTCTGTTCACAGGCCTGGCATCTCTCTGGCCAGACAAACAGAATGGACAAACACAGCCCGTACTCTAGGAGAAATGGCACAATGTAGCCATAATAGAATTCAAAGCATGTGAAATGCTTTGTAAAATAAGCAGCCCATTTTTCACTAGGTTTCATCTGATCATAATTTTGAAACACTGGCCTGGTTTAGCATAACATACTGTATATCTTCACGTACAAACATAAAAACATTAAAACACATTTTGAAATCATAAATAAACAAGTAGTTCAGTCCGTATGCACGAATCCCTTTTTTAGTTGTGATACCTACAAAGTAACTATAGCAACCAACAAGTGGATTCCTCTTCAATTCTGCTGCTTCTCCGGCAGTTCTTAGTTAAAGGATTATCAGGAATTTTATCTAGAGACGTAGGGTGCATTCACACCTGTCTTGTTTTGTTCGATTTAATCGAACTCAAGTTCGTTTCCCCCCCTTGGTGCGGATCTTTTGGGCAGGTGTGAATACAGCAATCACACTCGGGTGCGGACCAAACAACCGTACCGAGACCCAGCTGAAGAGGTGGTCTCGGTCCTCTTCAAAACTAACTCTGGTACGCTTGAGAATTTCTGTCCAATGAATGGATGACCTTAGCACACGTGTGGTTTTGTTTATAATTTCTGGTTCACTTGCAAAAAGGGCAGTGTGAAAGCGAACCACACCAAAAAAAATAAAATAAATCAACATTGTATTTGGTTCGGAACAAAGCAAGGGAACTAGCGGACTTTCCTGGAGTGAATACACCCTTAGAACATGTCTTGCGATAGACACTGTAAAAGACCAGAGACACAAAGACTAGAGACTAGAAGCACAAGTCAAACATGTTCACCCAGTGCATATTTAACATAGAAAACACAAGGAATGCAAAAACACATTCTGACCGGGGCCTTACAAATGTCACAGTCTGTAAAGTTTTATTCTCATTTCATTTATCCACTTATATTGTTAGTAAAAGTTTTTTTGCACCAAAATAAATAAATAAATGTATTTTTTAAATAACTGTTTTTGTGTTCTTATTATTAGAACTATTAAAAGCCATTTTTTCTCATTGAAATATAGCTTAAATAAAGTCAATAATAAATATTATATAGAAAAAAACTTCAATTTAAATGTTGAAAAAATGAATAAACCTAATGGTAAAGAGTCAAATATAGAATATAATAAATAGGAAAATAAATAATAATAATAATAATTATAAAATCACATAATAAAATCACTAAAACAAACTAAAATGAAAACAGAAAACAAAAATAAAATCTAATTGGCTACTCGATCTGTGGAAGTAAAAAAGTCATGAATGACATGAAAATAAAGTTTCAATAAATAATCTTTTTTTTGTAGACTGGCGAGTAATGTTTATATAGAACGATGGTAATATATGTATGATGGTAATAGATGGGGCAGTCGTGGACTAATGGTTAGAGAGTTGGACTTGTAACCCAAAGGTTGCGGGTTCGAGTCTCAGGTGCGGCAGGAATTGTAGGTTGGGGGAGTGAATGACCAGCGCTCTCCTTCCACCTTCAATACCATGATTGAGGTGAGATCATTGAGCAAGGCACCGAACCCCCGGGCGCCGCAGCAATATGGCTGCCCACTGCTCCGGGTGTGTGTGTGTGTGCAATTGGATGGGTGAAATGCAGAGCACAAATTCCAAATATGGGTCACCATACTTGGCCACACATCACGTCCTTTACTTTCCTTTCCTTTCCTTTCCTAATGTGATGTGATGTGATTATATTTACACATAAAGAGAGGTTTAATGCATGTTAAAATCTACCCTTTAAACTAACCTTTTTTCTATTTCTACAAGCATTTGACTCCTCCCAGACCGCTGAAGCCCTAAGGTACGGGAAAAGGTGAGACCTGTGGTGGCTTGTGAGGTGAGGTGACATCATTTGTTTGTTCTTGGAGAGAGAGATGTTTGGATTTCATGAGTCAACTGGGAGTTTACTTGCTAAGAGCTGCTTTGAGACTGTAGTCTTCTGTTATCACTACAGGCTTGGACGGGGTGAAACAGAACGTATGCACAGTCACAGCTTGTGACCTCATACACACAGAGGGGCTAAAAATAGCAGCTCTTCTCGACTTATCAATAACAAACCCCGAGCACACACAATCAATGTAAACAGGGCAAAGAAGAAGAGTGTATATGAGATAGAAAATCGCCTACAATACATTAACACCGGAAATGAGTATCTATGAGCCAAAAAAACAGCACAAAAATGTGAGCATTTACATTTGCGTGTTTAAAAAAAAAAAAAACCTTGTCAGTAAAGACAGTTCTATGTACAGTTACTTCCATGGTTTTCTAGTGAGTATTTACTTGGACATAGTCTTGTTCCTTGTTCCCAGAAGTTACCTGAATATGACCCAACCTTCCTTTAGAGACATTTAGGGATGTGAAAAGTACCAGTACTTTTAACATCCCCACTCAACTGTATTTATAATTATAAATAGTTTTACTATGGTATGCCCTCATTTAGTTAAGTAAATGTAGCATGTGTGTGTGTGTGTGTGTGTGAGAGAGAGAGACAGCACATATTCACAAACTCACAGATCTCCTTGCACCAGGCCATACACACTATGAATGCTCCATCCAAAGCCTCCCAGCAGGACTACAACCAGAATGATGATGACCAGAGCAGGAAGTCCCCAGCTGAGCAGGAAATAGAGAAGGTAGCGTCTCTCTGTGTGCTCATCATTAATCACCGATATATCTGCCAGAAGTTTATGGCCTGGGAAAGACAACCCAAATGTTACTAAATAAATAAATGGAAACATCATAAACAAACCAGATTCATAAAAAAGGATAGCTGATTAATGTTTTGATAAGACTAGGCAGCAAGAACCAACTAGCAAATAGACATCTGTTGGTTATATGACCTCATATCTAATTCATTGCAACATCAGCTATTAGTGCTATCAAGAACTAATACTTTCTTGGTCTATGCGTTCAGTTAGCCTACTTCACTTTTGGTGATGAGGTACTTTAACAGAGAGTTTAAAATCAACATCAAAATCAAGTCCTGATATGACACCTTCATCCATCAGTATTAGCACCATAAATGGATAGGAACTGCAGCAGCTCTGTTTTGCTGTGCTGGGAACTTGGATAAGAGATGAAGAGATAATAGAAGCTGGCAGGATGTTGTGTTAGCTTTTGGGTGTCTAAACACTCTGCAATCTCCCTCCAGCCTCTTTGTAATTATGGAAGAGGTTGGCACCCCGCCATCGAGATTGCCCTGTTATGCAACTTCCATTGATCTGTCGCTTCAACCGTGCCAGTATAGGGAGTCTCTGGGATCTATTGAATGGCTATTTTAGCACAGGCTGAAACACGAGTCCCAATGCATAGGAAAGAACTCTTAGATCAATAGTTTTTATTGATAAAGTGTATTTTTTTTTCAGTGCCCTTTTAAGGTAGGTGTGGATCATCTGCACTATTTCCATTGAAGGCTGGTGACTTTTGCTCATATTTGCAGTCTGAAGAACTCAACAGCAGTTACCGAAAGTCAGTCTGCAGATTTCAAACAGTCAAAGTTGACAAATCATGTAGTGAATTATGGGCAAATGTTCAGTTTCTTTTATTTAGTCGGAAGATATAGAACATATTTGATAATTTGAGCAAATTTTAGAACGCATATTTTTGTATTGTCTTCTAGCAATGAGGCTGTGTTTCTGTGCGAGTTTGCTGTGTTCGGAACAGCTTGAAAGGCTGGTTAGTGTGTGATCTTCAGTTGTTTAGTGTATGATGACCAGTTTTTCTCTGAAACCATTAACAAAGTCGTTAAGTGTATGACGTTAGGTGTTTTAAAAGCTGTTAGGATTTTTAAATCTGTGTAGTGTATTCCAGTCTTAAGCAAACAAAGACAAAACTCACATTGCTTTCGCCACAGATTCTCTCAAGGAATTGTTCAAATCAGGTACCAGCGCACAAACAAAATCTGTGGTTAACGCAATTTGTACTGTGCAGTTCCGCATCATGCAGGTTGGTTCTGAGTTCTACATTGTCAGACTATCATAATCTGACAAACTTGGATATATCTTCTATTTAAACTGTATTGTGGGTGGTTATTGAATAAGATGCAGCTGAAATTTTATACTGAAATATGGCTCAAAGAAAAGTGCAAACGAAAAAATAATTTTTTTTCACATCCATTATTACAAAGAGTGAAAAATTTAAGGGGGTCTGAATACTTTCCGTACCCACTGTACGTTACGCAAAGTTTTATTACAGGCTCATTTGTCAGCGGTTTTGAGACCGTTTTGAAATAAAGACAAGCACATGTTCAAATCAATCTCTCCAGGATGCAAATACTTTCCAGTCTGAATCATGATTTACCTTTTCCACCAAAGACAATTTTTCTGTGATTTATTCCATGTGTCTTCATAAACTCACACCCACTTTTGCACATCAACACACTTACATAAACATTGTCTCATACATACTTTACACTTTGTAGTCCTTCAACTACTGATGGCTCCATCCTCCTAAAACCTATTTTTGTAATTAGCTAGTTAGTTTATTTCATTTTCTCTTGCATAATCTTTCAACACTAGTGCATCAAGTGCCAATAGAGATTAAATGCTCTATGTAAACTGCTAAGCCCCTGGTGTTTTTTAGCGTCATTGAGGAGAACAAGATAATCCCACTATGTGAGCAAAACAGCCTTTGATTTCAAGAAGTTTAATTTAGGTGAGAGGTTCCTCCAGGGTCAGTGCTTGGTCCTATGCCTTTTCAAACTAAAGGGAGAAATCCAATGCAACATGAATTCATACGTTTGTGTTCTGTGTGGGTCTTTGAGGGATTAAAAGTCATGTTCTTTTTTCATTTCATTAAGCATGTTAGGACCAAATCCTGTTTTTGCTTTTGGGGAACAAGATGACTTTCATAGCTTTGAGTGAGTTGACTTTCAGAGACAGGTTTCTGTGGTTAGAAGGGATTACCGTACAAAGGAAAGGAGCAGGCAAAAGGGTACAGGTCCAGCAAGATTTATAGGATGGATTTTCAAAAGGTCTCTGAACAGCTATTGCAGGTGTGCTAGAACACCTCCCTGCAAAATCTAAAACTAAATGAATCACGCATAGCTGGAACATGTCATGCAGCACGTAATGTAAATCGTGTTTCTTAACAGATTGAACTACTGAATCAGGCTCATTCCTGAGCCAACAGAGAAAAGTTATGATGATCAAACATTTATGTAAAGAACAAGACTAAGCTTAACCCTAACCCTAAACCTGACTTTCACACAAATCATTTTTGCAATTAAAAAAAAGTGTGTGATTTATAACTGTTTTCTTCATGGGGACTGAAATTTTGTCCCTACAATGTCAAAAATGTCAGAAATGTAAACAAAAAATGTTTACTGTACTTGTGGGGACATTTGATCCCCATAATGTAGGGAATACCTGGACCGACCACACACACACACACACTATAAAAATATACTTTTTAAGATGTTCTTAAAACATCTTTTAATTTGATGTTCTATGTAAGATAACCTTTTGATACAAGCTTCCTGTTCATGGTGTGATATTTGTGCAAACATTCTCTCATTTTCAGCAACAAGTCAAAACCAAAAAGGCCTTTGATATTTGTTGGATTCTTACAAGCTCTTACAAGTTTATGCATTAATCATACTTAAAAATACACATCAGAGAAACCAACAAAACTATGTTTCAGATTAACTTCTAGAGTTTTTTTTTTTTTTTTCTTGAGGGTAAAACCTTTTTCAGGCAGTCTATTGTCTGAGGGCAATATATACCAAACACTATATACTAAAAAATGACAATGAAGGTGTGTGATTGAAAAAACATATTGTGAAATTTATTTTTTACCCTCCTCGTAAGTAAGCTTATTGTTCAAATGAAAGTTTATGCCACACCTTCAACTGACCTGTTGTAAAACCTTTCCTCTGAGAACTTCCTGATTTCAACTTCAATTGCGTAAAAGGGTTCATCCCAAAATAAGAGTTTTGTCATCATTTACTCACCCCCATGTTGTTCCAAACCTTTGTTGACCAGGAAAGAAAGTATTTTGAAGAATGTTGGTAACCAAACAGTTGCTGGTAGCTATTGACTTCCATAGTATTTATTTTTTTGGCAATGACCACCAGCAACTGTTTGGTTACCAACATTTCTCAAAATATCTTCTTTTGTGTTCCAAAAGAGGTATGAAACAACATTTTAACAGATTTTTCATGTTTAAGTGAACTCTATGCCTTTAAGAAGTTAAGAATTATCTTCACATAATCATGAATTAAGGACCCTATCTCAACTGAATTTCATTATTGAAGCAGGATTAAGTATTTTGATGTGGTCAATGCGAAAAAAACCCTGCTACAATGTCCACACAGTAGATGGAAAAAGTTAAGTTTTACCTGTATGAGCATCCAGCTGAACTGGCTGAGGTGGAAGTAATGGAAGAAAAGGCCAAGAGCAGCACAACCGTCCTCTGAGAACATACGTCCCCGGAATGCAGACACCAAGAAACAAATCTGAAAAACACAAAGTGACAGCTACATCAGCAGAGGCCCTGGAGTCCTCATACACCCGGTACACACTCAGCAGAAAACACACATTCAGATGACTCTCAGCATTCAGTTCTAGCACTGAGTCCCAGAAGAGCATCTCAAATGTCTAAGACTGTTCCTAAATCATTTATACTTATAATATTATTGATAAATATTTGAAGAACTGACTGTTACATCAGACTGCAGAATGGGCAGTTGTAAAGAGCAACAGTTTAAATCATTATATGTGTGCCTACTGAGTGTTTAAGCAGTGCAGACAGCTTCATAACAATAGTTAAAACCAATGCATACTAATCCATAGAAGCAACTGTATCGTGAATACTGAGAGATGAGTCACTCACAGCAGCTTTATCAGCTTTCTAATGACAATGCTGGATTAATGCCAGACTGTCCCACAACGTCCCTGTCTTATCTGACCTGATGCCCAAGAGGACAGACATTAGCTATTGTGATTTGTTTGGTTTGGTTCTTGTATGGTTGTATGATGAATGTAAAATATGTTTATGTAAAACTAATAATAATAATAATAATAATAAATAATTATCATAGCCTCATTTGTATCAAAAGTAGTATGTCATCTATCTACCAACATCTATGGAACAAGACAAAATACATCCATATTCAAATAAAATATGAAAAAATCTTAATATCCAGATTTATAGTTAAATTCAGGTAAATGTGTCATGTTTTAAAGGGCGCATAGATAGTTTTGCAGAGCTTACAAAAAGATTAAAATTAAAAATATTAAAAACTAGCTGCGTTTCGTATTGCGCAACTTCTTTCCCTTCACAGCGGTGCGCATTCGTTCCTCCCTAAAACCCAAACTTAACGTCAGAATCAGCTCAATCGGTGATTGTTGTAAGATGCCGTCTTTACTGTTGCTAAATTGACATGTTTGATAATAAAACGTTGAAAGCACAATCCGCACAAGAGACGCTGTTCCTCAGGCTGAAATGTGTGCACACGACGCGCTCCAAAACGGACAAACAAATTACACTTTGAGCTTCGGGCGCATGTCCAAACGATCAAATACACACAAAATATGTCCAAATGGCCGGCTTGGAGAGTATTTACTTAAACACAGTTTATGTCTTAAGTGGAGGAGAACAGTTGGGAGACAATCCGACGTGTGTAAATATATTGTCTTAAAGTGACAGACTGGCGCTTGGGCCATCAAAATGCAAATCTGCTCTTAATCTGAATAACGTTATAGCTTTAATAAGCATTAATCTATCAATACATACAATGACAACTATGCAGTGTTCATTTACATTTGATTACTTTTAGATTTCTTTTGTAGGCTATTACTTACCTGAACAGTAATGTTAGTAGAACTTCACAGAAAAAGGACAGCACTGTTTATTTCATTTCATTTGTATATTTGTTTTATTGTATTTGTCAGTTTGTTTTACTTTGTTTCTTTGTTCTTACTGTATCTTATGTATAAAACACAAAAAATGCCTGCACACTGGTGCATTTACAAATTGATGCTTTATATTCATTTCATTAAATGTTTATTTAACATTTCAGAATATAAAGCAATGTTAATTCAGCTCTTAATTTGTCATATATATGTACTTTTTGTTTTTTATATATATATAAAAAACAAAAAGTACAGATAAGAATACCGTTAAAGTACTGAATCGATAAGCAGTATCGATAAGAGTAGTAATACTGTTAAAACCTTATAGATACCCATCCCTAGTCTCCACAGATATATTTTACCCAGAGGAAGATACTGAGCTTAAAATAGCTGTACACCATGCGTTAAAAACATTATGTCTTGACTGACAGGCGGATGACTGTTCACCATTCATGTTGAATTGGGAATGACAGCCCAGCCAGGAGCTGCAGAGTAAGAGTTACTTCAACATGTGCAGTAAGCTGCTTTGGTTAAAAAGCATTTATTGAAGGACAAATCAATATAAAACAACACCATTGCTCTGTGAACGATGTGTCTGCTTTATGTATATCACTGGCCTTGAGACATCTTCGACAAAATCCAAAACTCTTTAGTTATGTTTTTTTCATGATCCCGACTACATTTTCTTGTGATCTCAGCATAACAAAAGTGGTTTTATTTTCTCTTACAAGAGAGAGAAAAAAGGTACGGTACATGAGTCATAATTTCTCTGGGCAGCCGCAAAGCGTTTAATCGGCTTCTGTCAAACATCGCTCTATAACCATGCAGACGTCCTGTCACACAAGTTGGCAGTGAATGGAACTGACGACTTGTGAATGACGATAAACTTGTTGCCTCTTTCTCAAGTGTCGGACACTGATTTGTAAAACATAATGGCTGGAGTGAGTACCTGATAAAAGTAAAAAACAATTCACTCAGCCATCTTGCAGCAGTATATATTGAGCTTAGATATAGCTTTTGTTACATTTTGTTTTGTCAAGATCATGCAGGGTTATGTGAAAGGAAATAATTCTTATTATTATTAATAAGAATTAATAATAATTATTATTAATAATAATAATAATAATGATGAATGTATAATAATAATAAATAATATATGAATAAAAAATAATAATGGATGTACTTCAGTGATCTTTTAAAATATAAAATATTCCCTTAAAACATTTAATATGTGCAAGTGGATTATGTAGGCTACAAAGTTATTTTTAACTCCCTGTTTCCAATGAGCACAAATGTCTTATATATTTTTTTAAGGATATGTTTACCTGTGAAGCAGGTAAATGCATTGATCTCTGCAGTGTGTTTTTGTGTAGTATGCTGCACGCAGAACCACTCCAGTCCTGTACTCCATCGGTGTGCCTTTGAGTGCTACTATATATAGATACTGTGTTAGTCACAGATGCACCTCCCCCTTTTCCAGAGCCGACTGTAAAGGAGTCAAGCAGTCTGTGGCCTCGAGCTGATTTCCACACACATCAGTCAGACAGGTAAACTTCAGTACCAGCCCTGTGGGCATATGTACTGTGTAAAACAAACATGTGTGAAAATAATCTAGAACAGCCCAATGATATACATTATCTGTGTACATAACACTCAAACAAGTACTATCGCCAGCTGACGGAAATTTGTATATGCATGGTGATGTGAAGGGAAAAACTGCAGGGTAATAATATAGCAAAGATCCGTCTGCCTTCCCCTCAGAAGGGAGAGCCAGCTAGGCGGTTTCCTGTCTGGAGGATGCATATGTGTTTGTCATCAAGCAACAAACAAGATATATATTTGGCTCAAGGTGTGGTATTAGCTGCTGTTTTGAAGAATAAATCAATCTCAGCTCCACTGCATGATAGATGATGTTTTTGACATCATCTTCTCTGATGACTATGTTTCCATGTACTATACTAGTCGGAGTTAAATTGTTATGACTGCACTAACAAAAAAGTATCATGTTATTACCATGTTTTTTTTTTTTGCAATGGCTATTTACATGATTCATTCTTATTTTTTTATAACAAGTAGAACAACAAAAAGTTGCATCACTGTCTTAAGCTCAACCTGAATTGCACTGCTTCTGTCACGAATCCGGTCCATGAACTTCCAATGTCATTGACTCTCGCACTACACACTGTTGCACATCACCCCGGACTACATTTCCCATCATGCATTGCACTGATTGCACTCAGCACGGATTGCACACAGCTGTTTACACTGATTGCACCCAGCTGCTTCATATCACTCCCTCACTATTTAACACTCACTCTGATCCCTTCCCTCGGCCGAGTATTGTTTCAGCGTTTATCACTCCCCTAGTGATAGCTACACTACAGAGCCCTCAGTCGTTTCCCAGCCCTACCCTTAGCCTTAGCCGCTTTCTCGGTTTCTGATCTTCGCCTGGTTTCCTGGATTTCTCCCCTAGTCTTGCCCCTTCTGATTCTGTCTGCAGTTCATCGACCCACGCTAGCCCTAGGATTATTCTTGTGTTTTGCCCGCCATATCCCCGTCTGCCTAAGTTTGACCCTGCCTGCTTCATGACCATGTCTCTGTCTTCTCCACAAAAGCTTTGCGAATGGATCCGCATGTCTCACGTCTCGTCAGCCCCGTAACAGCTTCGCACCTGAGCAACATAATAATAATCATTTGGGATTTCCTAAAATGTTTTGCTTATTTGAACAAACCAAACAACCCCCCCTCCCCCAACCCTAAAAAAAAACAAAAAACAAACCCTAAACAAAAAACAAACAAACCCAAACAAAACAACACACAACAAAACAAAAGATGGTAACACTTTATTTTGATAGTCCACTTTAGACATTCTACTACCTATAAACACATTTGCAACTACATGTCAACCAGCAGTCATTAGAGTATTAGTAGACTGTCTGCTTAATATCTACTAACACTTTATTTTGATGGTCGCTCAACAGATGTTCTACTGACTTTGCAAGTATGGCAACTTATTCTACTAACCCTAACAGTCTACAAACACTCTAATGAGAGTTATGCCGAGTTCACACTGCATGATTTTAGCCAGATTTTTCACTCGCCGACAGGTTTTGCGAAATCGCCGACAAATGCCCGAAATCGGAGGCAAATCGGTGCTCGTTCACGCGAGTGACAATCATGCAGTGTGAATTATCAAAGACGCGATCTGAGGGAATCGCCGACACGTCGCCCGCAAAATATTTGGCATGCTAAATATCTGGAGCTATCGCGATTCACAAATCACGCAGTGTGCAAAGATTTCTAACTAAACTACATCGGCGATGACCTACAGCCAATGAGAGACCAAGATACAGGGCAGAGGGAAGTTCGGGGAGGAGTTATAGATCAGAATATCAGTATTTTAATAGATATATGAACAATTATATCATACAGAAACAAGCACAAACATTTGCTTGACCAGCAACAACATCAGCATAACAGTTACTGCAAAATGATTTACCGCCAACTCTCTTTGCAGAACACCCAAACCCGGGTCCCTGCATCTCCCTCCTGCATAATCTGTTTTTCTTTTTCTCCTTGTAGCTGGAAATCAGCTCACAGACAATTTGCGGGCTATATATATATATATATATATATATATATATTATTTTTTTTTTATATAATTCCAGTCTCGCTCGAGAACTCTGGTCTGACGCACGAGGGTTCTCGCGTTATTTCCTTATCACTTCTCGCGTGTGTTTTGTCGTGAAACGTAGTTTGCGGACCAGACAGAGCTGT
>NW_015505665.1:973944-982789 GCF_001515645.1 Sinocyclocheilus grahami | reverse complement strand
ACATCGGCGATGACCTACAGCCAATGAGAGACCAAGATACAGGGCAGAGGGAAGTTCGGGGAGGAGTTATAGATCAGAATATCAGTATTTTAATAGATATATGAACAATTATATCATACAGAAACAAGCACAAACATTTGCTTGACCAGCAACAACATCAGCATAACAGTTACTGCAAAATGATTTACCGCCAACTCTCTTTGCAGAACACCCAAACCCGGGTCCCTGCATCTCCCTCCTGCATAATCTGTTTTTCTTTTTCTCCTTGTAGCTGGAAATCAGCTCACAGACAATTTGCGGGCTATATATATATATATATATATATATATATATTATTTTTTTTTTATATAATTCCAGTCTCGCTCGAGAACTCTGGTCTGACGCACGAGGGTTCTCGCGTTATTTCCTTATCACTTCTCGCGTGTGTTTTGTCGTGAAACGTAGTTTGCGGACCAGACAGAGTTGTCAGCGATTCTTCCTATTGTGAAGTCATGCAATGTGAAACCCCCTGTCGCCGATCTATCGTGCAGTGTGAACACAGCAGAGACTGAATGCTACCCCAGATAGTCACGCAGTGTGAAAACAACGGCGATCCGACGAGTTTGAAAATCATGCAGTGTGAACTCACCATTAGTTGACATGTAGCTGCAAAGTTACTTACAGTTAGTAGAATGTCTAAAGTGGACTATCAAAATAAAGTGTAACCCAAAATATTATAAATTTAAATGTTTTGAACAATTATTAGGGTGAAATATATTTGATCAAGTTAATGCTGTCAACTGTCATCCTAAATAATTTAATTCATTCAGAAAGTGTTTGTTCATGTGCCAGAAAAATATGGCTCTGATTAAATATTATATAAAAAAACATATCAAAGGACAGTTGGCAAAAAAATGGCAATTACAATGTACTGTATGTAGTTGCTTTTTGTTTTTCACTGTACAACATACACACACAGTATTTTCTGTGAGAGTGTGAATTGGAATAAATAAATAAATGCATAAAAATTAGATAGATGAAAAGACACACACACACACACACACACACACACACACCTCTTTTAAAACATATTTTTCATTTTCATTTTTCTTTTTAACATTCTCTCTCTTTCTTTGTTGAATTTTTTAGAAATTAGAAGGACACTATTTCCCCTATCTAGATATCCAGAAAAAAGAGATTGTGGCAATTTGAATAATCAACAAAGAACATCTCAGAGGGTCAATATGCTCCTCACAGTGATCTGCTGCTGATGTTGACTTGGCACAGGACGCTAATAATAGCCCTGGCCAAAAAGATTACATCACCAGTGGAGCGTGAGAGATGAGTCACGTCAACCAGACGGTCCGAATCTTCAATGTGTCATTCATAACACCATTCTGGTTCTCAACTGCCCTTTTTCTTTCAATTTCTCCCCCCACTTCCTATCCCGCCCCCCTCCTCTAACAGCTACCGGTCTGAACTAGCTGGTTCCAGACTCAGCAGCATCGTGGGTGTTTCCTCAGCTACTTTTGTTCAGCGGGAGCCAAAGGCACAAATATCTCACAAGCATCCACCTTCATCTCTGCTATAATTTCTTCTTTCTGATTTCATTCTCATCCGGCAAGATCCCTAATTGCTCATGACAGGGCTTTCCCCAAACTGTCAGGTCTGACGGGAATTTTTTTTTGCACAGACTTTCATCAGTCAAAAAAGTTGTGGGAGTGTGCCTCAGGCATGCACTACGTGAATATGCACTGTATCATGGTGGAACGCCTCAAGAAAAGGTGATGTACGCTAATGGCTGTGGGACATAGTTAGTGGGTCAGTGTGGGAAGGCCACACCTGCTACGTGACTCACATGCACGTGTGTAAGACAAAGAAATATTGAGAATATTAGATGTGCGGGTGGCTGTTCATAAGGAAGTCTTTATCTTCTACATCCTTCTAAATTAATTTTCACAATCTGGTTTCAGACGGAAACTTGTTGAGACCTTGAAAAAGAAAAGTTGTTTATGTGAGATGATGAAAAAGTCCTTTTAAATGTTTAATGATTTCAGCAATTTTTGATCTCAGATTCTCGTTGAACTTAAAGGAAGAGTTATGACTGAGAAAACATTAGTTAAAACATTCTAATTAGGAATGTTAAGCTCGTTAAACATTTGTGTTTACTGAAAAAGACAAATAAAGTCAAATGATCTTAAGCATTCACAACATTATACGTTATTGCAATCAACATTTGGTCCAGTTAATCCAGTGCTCATGTTTATGCAACGTTATTTTGTTATGACACACATAACTCCCACTAGATGTTTGACTTACAAACACTCTATCAGCGCTCACACTAACAAATGCACATACACACTGACCACTCACGTTCAGTGGGACACTATTATACCCTTGACAATGTTTTCTTTTGTTCGTGATTCCATTTCAACCCCTTATGCAGGCTTGCTTTAAGCAGGGACAAGGAAGTCTATTGTTTTTGATGGCATACACAGTCAGTTGCGAACCTTTTCTAAATCAAAGAATGGCATAAAAATCAAATTTGAATTTGCACAACACTGCTACTATGACAAACAGAACAGAGAAAATGTCAAATGTAGTTTTTAGAAAAGCACTAGCATAACAAACAATAGTTTACAGATGCTATATGGTTTGATAATTTGTATTTAATTCAATGAATTTCAGACATTTTAAAGGTGCCTTATCAGTCCTAATATCTCTTGGCCCCACTTGTATATTTAATGAAGACATGCTACAAGCAATAATAATACATCACTGATAGGTTACAAAAGGCCTACATGTTTAAATGACTTTGAAAAGTGGTGACAGGAACTTCAATCACCCTCTTCAAGCCAGCTTTAGCTGAATAACATAGCAGCAGTGACTTCAAAGTCTGCTTTATCGTTCTTGGAAAAACTCCTTAAAGTGTCTGAGTGTGATAAAACCAAACAAGCTTTAGTCCCTCACTTCTAAACTCACAGACACTGTGTGTTGCTGTTGTCACAAATCTCCTAGCTATCTGATACGCTACCTCTCTCCTCTTCAAAACACATGCTATCGTTCATCTCATGCCAGACTGCAGCAAACAGAAGAGCCGGCCTGTTGGTTGGCTATCACGCTGACACGTTTCGGGTCAAAGCGGACACGCCATCCAGTCAAAATATTAGTGACCATGGGAACACAGTCATAAACAGACCTTCAGAATAAAAATAATGGCTGAAAAAATGAAAAGGGAAAGAAAAAAGTTTGATGATTGACATCATAAAAAAAATTAATATCGATTGAAAGTAACTCTGTAAAAGTTAGAAAGCAGGACATTAATTAATGATTTCATAATGCTCTCTTTAATCTCCAACTGGGAGATTCATTGAGAAGCACTTTTAAATGGCAGATTTAATGGCTTTGTAACTCACCTTGAGACAAACAGTGACTTGACAAGCAGACAGACACAGCACACACACACACATCATATATATATATATATATATATATATATATTTCGGGTCAAAGCGGACACGCCATCCAGTCAAAATATTAGTGACCATGGGAACACAGTCATAAACAGACCTTCAGAATAAAAATAATGGCTGAAAAAATGAAAAGGGAAAGAAAAAAGTTTGATGATTGACATCATAAAAAAAATTAATATCGATTGAAAGTAACTCTGTAAAAGTTAGAAAGCAGGACATTAATTAATGATTTCATAATGCTCTCTTTAATCTCCAACTGGGAGATTCATTGAGAAGCACTTTTAAATGGCAGATTTAATGGCTTTGTAACTCACCTTGAGACAAACAGTGACTTGACAAGCAGACAGACACAGCACACACACACACATCATATATATATATATATATATATATATATATATATATACAGACACACATACATACATACAGTATTATATTACCTTTCAAATGTTCAAATGGGTCAGTATATGCATTTTTATATATGCATACAAGGATGCATTAAATTAATTAAAAGTAGCAGTAGAGGCATTTATAACGTTACAAAAGATTTCTATTTCAAATAAATTCAATTTTTTTAACTTTCTATTCAAAGAATAATGAAAAGAAGAATCACAGTTTCCACAAAAACATTAAATATTAAATCCAATTCATGTCATGAAAAAAGCTACATTTGCAGCTCTGTGCTGTCACAATATCATCTGGTGCTCAACAACAGAAGGCCCTTCATCATATCTTAACCATTTTACAATGTGATTTGTGTGCGGTTGTCACTGAGGTTGCTTTTCCAGCTTTTGCTTGCGCATATCCTATTTAATTTACTTTTATGTGAAAAATGGAGCCCTTAATGCACATTTACATGCATTTATATTAGATTACACATATGATACGTGACTCCGGGGTTAAGTGGGGGGAACGTATTACCATGTTTTCTTATACTATAGATCATTTTGGTTTGAGAATGGAGCTATAGTGACCCCTACAGCCACAATACAGCAACACAAATTCTAGGAAGACCAGTGGTTTACAGTTCCAGCATTGATAACTATGAGTAAACATTCATAATTAGACCGTTTATCATAAGGATAAAGAGTGCTGACAGTTTGTTTTGGCCACATCACCATGCAGACTGCACACAGTCACGCAGTCAAAGAACACTAACAAAAGAACCTAAAACAGGCCTGAAGTTTAATGAAATGGCTGTTGATGGTTTCCTTCCTCACTTATCTGATGGTATATCCTGAAGCTTCTTGGAAATCTGACAGAAGCCTGGTCCCTCTATCTATTCTGGAACATGCACAATGGCCTTTGGCTGTTGCTTTCAGTGCTCTGGGTTCTGTCCTTGTATTGTGTACACAATTTTTTGCTGTGTGGAAATGCTAAACTAGACCGGTCAACTTCCAGTTTGGATGTAGCACATCATGCATGTTGATCCCTCCAGGCTGAACAAGTCATTCTCAAATTGAGCTTCTAAATTAATAGCTGTGCATGCTAGAAAGCGTTACAATGCATTTTCACACAGGCACGAGTGACTAGCTGTGCCAGAGCTAACCCTCCTTCTTTCCAGTCAACAAACAAACAAAAAGGCAGCTCATCATGTCAAGCGTTGCCCTGTCTCACACTCCAAAGTTCAGGCCAAATGAACTATATGTGCTTCCCAGGTATCCAAAAATAGAGCAGTCAGGCTCCTAGAGTCCAGAGGTTATCCAGGAACTGTGATGACTGACCTGCACTGATAGGACTGCCCTGGTCGCCCGCCAAATCTGGACTGCATTAAGAGCCAGTTTGAAGGGCAGGACTTAAACACTAATGATGAAGTGAAGCCTATAAACAATAAATAAAACTGGTAGAAGAGAAAATGCTAATTAGCCACAGTAAGTAGAAAACTGGACGATTCTGCGTAGCAAAAAGCAGCCACAACAATAACAGCAATAATTTATTGTGCTCACATATGAATGTGACACTTTTAATATCCTGCAATACTTTCCATTTCTCTAAAAAGTAGTACAGTAACAGTAAGTACATAGTACAGTAATAGTATCAGACTATGGTAGACTATATAATGTGAATGACTGATAAACATAATTTGTTATATATTTCTGTAAGTGGTGGGCCAAAAAGGCTTCATTGGTCTGCTATCTGTATGAATGCTGTTGAGAACTGTGCTAAAGGTCAGGCCAACTCTCTGCCTCCGTTAACAGTGCTTTTTTGGTAGTAAATAAGTTGTTCAAGGCCTGATCATTTGGGGTCATCACTGGGTAGCTTATCCAAGTGCTGGGGGAAAAAAAGAGCCATTGGCCAAGTTTCCAGGAGGACATAGTCTAAGCACACATACTAATCAAAATATGCACCAGATGATGACATCTCAAAACATGCAGTATTTGCTCTCAAACAAATGCTCTCAGGAAAAACAACATGGAAAGCAGACAAAAGTGCCATAAGAGCAAAACTGTGTTAGTGTTAAGATCACCAATAAAACTAAATGATAACTCACATAGGCACAATCAGTAGTCGGAAATAACTAGGTTTGAAGGTCCTGAAGGAAACAGCAGTGCTGGCAAGAGAGCAAAATAATGGTTTTAAAGTTTTAGGTAAAATTCGTTTTTAGGCTTTGGTTCTGTGTAAGTACAATACCAATGAAATGAAAAGAAATGATCAGCAAAGTCCTATAGGGCACTGGTTTGCACTGAATTAACTGCAGAAGTTTGTGGAGAAGAAGCTAAAAAAGGAAAAAGAGGAATTTCAATACAATGCTGGTCTCACATGTACTCTTAAATCATAATAAAACTGCTTAAAGCATGAGGAATAAATTGTTTTTATCCAAAGTGCAGTCTTAATGTAGAAACCTGTAGATAACCTGTAGTCCAAAGACACAGTAATAGTTAATGGGTCATGCTACACTCTACCGTTTAAAAGGTTGGAATTGGTAAAGTTTTTTTTTTTTGGTGAAAGAAGTCTATAAATGAATTTGTTTGATCAAAAACACTTTAAAAACAGCAATACTGTAAAATATTACTACAATTACTACAACTGTTTTCTATTTGAATATAACTTAAAATGTAATTTATTCTTGTGATGGCAAAGCTGAATTTAGAGCCATTACTCCAGTTTTCAGTGTCACACGATCCTACAGAAATCATTAAAATATGCTGATCTGGTGCTCAAGAATCTTCATATCAACGTTGAAAAAAATGTTGCTGCTTAATATTTTAATGGAAACCATAATAAATACTTTCCAGGATTCTTTTATCAATAGAAAGTTCAAAAGAACAGCATTCAGTTGAAATATAAATCTTCTGTAACATTATAAATTAGACCCCCAAACTTTTGAACAATAGTGTACCTTATTTTTACTACATCTAGACAAATTTCTGTAAGCTAAAAATGTAGTTTGTTTTGTAGAACCAGGATTTATCTTTTTTTAACCTTTAACCTAGGGTGCTGTGGCAGCTCAGCTTTTGTGAGTGGTTTTAAGCATGTTGCTATGAGGTTGCCAGGGTGTTCTTTTTCCCCCCCAAGTCTCTGTGACATTGGGCCCTTTAATGTGATTTTTCACCTGTCTTAAGGTTGCAAAGGTAACGCTGCGAGTCTAATTGTGTAGAAAAGTCAACGTTTTATATTTGAAGTATCATTCATATCCACAACACAAATGGCATAGGATGTGTTGATTATGCACCAAAGTTTAGTAGTAATTACCCAGCAGCCGTGTGTCTCTGTGGAAAGAGGCCTCAACCCTTAGCAAATGAAACGCTGCACGCACCCAATTTGCCTTGTTCTCCATGAGTTTGGGTATAGACCTCAGTCCAGTTTGAAGCAGACTTTGTGAAAGAGGTGCACTGTTGGTCTGAATAAGCATGTCCTTTCTTGTCATTCGAGCAAATTAACAGACACGGTACAATTTAATTAGAGGGGGAGAACTCTGGCCTCTCGAACACCCCCTTTTGCCTTCTTTTGTAATCTGATTGCATCGTGGGACCATCAAACGGTTTAGAGTCACTAAGCAGTGCAAGTATGTATGTATTTATAATTTTGTGTGTATTTCAGTGTTTGTAAGAAGTAGCAAACACACACACACACACCTAAAACACAGCAGGAAGAGGGCAGAGGGGAGTTTTGAGAAGTCCAGAGATTTGCTTCCTTTTGCTCGACTTTCTCACAGGCATTGTTGTGCTCTCCCAGACATCTTGACGTCAGTCAGACCATGAGCGTCACTTTCCCACTTATTGATTTACGCTGAATGGACATTCCCTGTCTCAAATGCAGCTCCCACGACCAGCTGAAACTCTTGCCCCCGGTTTCACAGACAAGGCTTAAGCCTAATGCCAGACTAAAATCTAAGTCTGAGCGGTTTCAACTGAAAGAAACCTGCTCTGACTGATCTTAAAATATATCAGTGCCTTTATTTTGTCTCAAAATGCACACCAGTAATGTTTTTTTCTAAGGCACGTTTATAAAAATGACTTAAATGTCCTAATTGAACTATGGCCTAATTCTGGCTTAGTCTAAGCCCTGTTTGTGAAACCAGGCCTTGAAGTCTTAAAACATTCATCAACAATTACATTAAAGGGGTCATATGCTGCTGCTAAAAAGAACATTATTTTGTGAAATTAAATGTGTTTATGCGGTTTAAGGTAAAAAAAAACACATTATTTTCCACATACTGTACATTATTGTTTCTGAAACGCATCGATTTTTACAAAGCTCATCGGTCTGAAAAGCAAGGTGTGCTCTGATTGGCCAGCTATCCAGTGCGTTGTGATTGGCCGAATACCTCAAGCGTGTGACGGAAATGTTACGCCCCTTACCATACTGTGATGCCCTGTCCTGACGAGACAAAAACATTTGTTGCATACAGTAGGGACATAATTACGAATTATAATGACTTATACTGTCTTTTTACGACAAACAAACAACAAGTGCTACTCTACCCTGCCCAAAAACCTTGCGTTTGAATCGTCAGTGGCAAATTCTTTAAATATAAAAAACGTACTTGCAGTCTGTGAGTCAGAACAGCCGGCATTGTAGTCTACTCTACCAGGATCAGGAAGCAGTCCTCCATAAAATGTGCTGCACACATCTGAATATTTGGGTTAAACTGTTCTGGAACAATGTTGTAAATACAACTTAACCACTGATTTCTAGTCGTGTCCTCTTTTGGAAGACCAAACAAAGTAGTTTCGCTTTCACAACGAAACACAGCATCACACGCGGCGGCCTCGAGTGAGCCGTGGCCTAGAGTGAGCAGAGTCGGGTGGGCTTGACAATGGTGCGGCCGGCGGATTCGACGAAGGAGCGTCCGGCGGGCTTGCGGCAACCACATGACGTGGACTCCACTTCGTCCACGGCGAAAGCCGATCCACAGTGCGAAGTTGATGTATTTCCTCAGCGACCAGCAC
>NW_015505665.1:959380-973144 GCF_001515645.1 Sinocyclocheilus grahami | reverse complement strand
CAGTCCTCCATAAAATGTGCTGCACACATCTGAATATTTGGGTTAAACTGTTCTGGAACAATGTTGTAAATACAACTTAACCACTGATTTCTAGTCGTGTCCTCTTTTGGAAGACCAAACAAAGTAGTTTCGCTTTCACAACGAAACACAGCATCACACGCGGCGGCCTCGAGTGAGCCGTGGCCTAGAGTGAGCAGAGTCGGGTGGGCTTGACAATGGTGCGGCCGGCGGATTCGACGAAGGAGCGTCCGGCGGGCTTGCGGCAACCACATGACGTGGACTCCACTTCGTCCACGGCGAAAGCCGATCCACAGTGCGAAGTTGATGTATTTCCTCAGCGACCAGCACAGATCAGCTCTAGGCATGACGAAGCGGATATCGTCCTCTTTTAGAAGGCCAAACAAAGTAGTTTCGCTTTCACAACGAAACACACAGCGCCTTCATGACATTGTGGCGGCGGCAACAACAATACTACAGCGAGAATAAAAGTTATGCCTCCTTTCTTTGTGTGAACATTTGGGCGGTGTTATGCAAATCTTCCCAGATCTTGACGTAGTTATGTGGGGGCGTGTTAGAACGAGCCATTTTAGGTAGGCGTGGTTGACTCTTATAAAGAATATCTCTTTGGATTTGAGACTTTAGTCTTTGCAACTTTACAGATCTTCTTTATGCACCAGGAGCTTGTAACACTCCAAAGAGAAAGGAAAAATGTATATGACCCCTTTAACAAAACTCACTGTATTCATTGAGAAGCTTATTATTATTTGCATCCACATACTGTCTAACCCAGAAAGGACTGACATTCAAATATTTCAGCTCATATTGTACACTACTGTTCAAAAGTTTGGGGTGATTTTATTTTGCAAAAGATTAAGATACATTAACATTTATAATGTTACACAAGGTTTCAAAAATACTTAGAAAAAATATTATAAAAAATATTAATCAAATAATCTGGAAAAAAGTATAACAGTTTCTACAAAAATATTAAGCACCACAACTGTTTTCAACATTTATTGTAAGTTTCTTGAGCAACAGATCAGCATAATTGAATGATTTGTGAAGGATCATGTGACACTGAAGTAATGGCTGCTGAAAATTCAGCTTTGCCATCACAGGAATAAATTGAATTTTAAAATTAAAAATAGGAAACAGTTAATGCAGCCAAATAAATGCAGCCTTTGTGAGCATAAGAGAGTAGAAGATTTTTTAAAAAATCTAACTTTTGGTATTTGATTTGCGTGTTCATATGATACACTCTTGAATATATACTGAAGTCCTGTGTGTTTGGATAGTTTTAAACCTAATTTTACAAAAACTTTCAAAAATACTGTAAATACATGTTGAGGCACTTACAACACAAGATGCAACTAAAGAATACACACAATATTTCCCCCCGTTTCCTTATTTTCAACTTAGAAGGTGTATGCTGTGGATAAAACAGTACGTCAGCCATCACTACGTCAATAAAACACTACGTCAGGGACAATAAAATAGTACTACTCAAGAACAAAACATGAGTTATTTTGTCCACCTGGATTCACGTAACAAATCCTATTGCTCTGAAAAGTCTTCCTAGGAATTTCACAGTATTAGCTCATTATTAGCCTGCTATCATGGAGACATTTATGCATCTCCAACAATTATTGCTAGTGCAGCCTCATAACATACGTAAATCATGACACACTCAGCTTTTTCCATCTCCATCTCCAAACAAATGTGATCATAACAAATGTCAAAAGGAAAAATGTACAGTCCTTTTGTGGAAATAAACATTCAGCTTATCACAGGAACATTTTATTTTGAGCTACAGTATACGTTATCATGGGTGTACGATCAGAAAATTGTTTTATTATACTTGCAAAGAAGAGAGAGGGTGGAACACAAAATTTAGACTGGTTATATATATTTGAGACTTAATTGTATCACCTAGTACTGCAAAACCAGAGTGACAAATGACACACTGAGCTGGTAAGGAAGAGCTTCAGAAAGAGACTGCATGCTGCACATGACACAGGGTACGTTAAGTGAACCTAATATACCAACTTTCAGATAAATAAGATGCTGGTGGATCTCAATTCTCAGAGCTGAGCTGAAAAGAGCGTAACTGATTTTGGGATACCCTGACCTCTATCACTTCATTCTGGGACATTCAATTCAGGACAAAATTAAGGTGATGCATCGAGGAGGGTGTATTTAATTTCATATGGAAAACTATATTCATTAAATCTTCTCTGTTGTATTTGTGTGAAAATACTTCCACTGCACAGGTGGCCATGTGTGTCAGCGTCTACATATGTGTTTGTGTACATCTCACACACGAGCTGCATGCAAGTGAATCTAAAGGCCACCTTCCCGAAAAGCCTTTTATTGCTGCAGCTCGCTAGATGATTACCCTTGCTAAATGTCTGTTATTGCTGCTCATAAGAACAGCCTTACTGCACTTACATTCTGGCCCAGGTGAGCTAGTCTGGGTAAATTTCCACTAACTACAGTCTTGAGTTGTCGACCTGAAGGTTACTGAAGAGAAAAACTATGGCTGAAGACGTTTAATGTTTTAGCACAATCACAATACATTTTCTTATTCTGTATTTTTTTGCATCATAGATCAAAACTTGTATAAGTGAATTCTGAAGTCAAATGTCAAACAGTGATTAAAAAAAGATAAAACTATAGGAAGAGTGTAGACTGAAATGTCTAAGAAATAGAGCAAAAATAATGCAGTGCATTTGGTACCATAATTTTGCATTTGTGACCCTGGACCACAAAACCAGTCATAAGTGTAATTTTTTTTTACACTTTGATGTATGGTTTGTTAGGATAGGACAATATTTGGCTGAGATACAACTATTTGAAAATCTGGAATCTGAGGGTGCAAAAAAATCGCCTTTAAAAGTTCTTAGCAATGCATATTACTAATCAAAAATTAAGTTTTAATATATTTACAGTAGGAAATTTACAAAATATATTCATGCAACATGATCTTTTCTTAATATCCTAATGATTTTTGGCACAAAAGGAAAATCGATAATTTTGACCCATACAATGTATTTTTGGCTATTGCTACAAATATAACTGTGCAACTTAAGACTGGATTTGTGGTCCAAGGTCACATTTCAGAAAATAAGTTAAATTTAGAAATTACAATTTACTGTAACTTTTTACTCAGATTGTTATGGTGACAATATAATTTGCAATGAATCTACAAAATGATATTATTATTTCATAAGACAGAAAGCCATACAGCTATGAAATGAGAGCGAGTGACCGAACTCAAATTTTTGTGTTGAGTACTCCAGTTTTCATCTGGAAGAAGTCCTTTTTAAAGTGTCTGTTTAAAATATTTGCAACATGCTGCAAAAACCTATCAGATGTTAGACTGACATATGGAAGATGTTTTGTTGCATCTGATTTAGATTGTGTGCAAATACTCTTTTAAAGATGTTTATCAGATGTTTATACAAAAATAACACTTTAAATAGCGAGACATCTCAGTGATGCACATGTGCTTACTGGGAAGTCGAAAAATCGACTTTTCCAAGTCCAAGTCTAAAGGATATTTATCTTATAACCTTTTAACATCCTTTGAAAAAATATGAGCCCAGCTGTTGTCGGTACCGAGCCTGTATGACGCATGACTTCTTGGGATGGCCAGACTGGAATTTTCCATTCAACACCGTTGAGGTTAAGAAAAGCGAAACAATTAACGGATGACAGAATGCGAGCGGGTTTTTCTGAGCCCTGTTAAGTAGAGCCATGTTTGTTTTCTTTTTTTTCTATAAGTGAGCAGGACCAATGGAAAATTCCCACTCCAGTCCACAGGTATCAGACCTCTGACTAAATGACCCCCCTCTTCTTTGTAGAGGGATGGGTGCATAGGGATAGTTCGGTTGTCAGGGCTTAACACACTAGCCCATTTGGATGTGTTCGCCCAAGCTGCAATGACACATTTCTTAGAAAATGTTATCTGTTCTTGAAGTTCTTGAGTTTCCCGATGTGCTTGGTTCAAAAGATATACATGCAATAAGACACCTTCACCACCTGTCCATTCACGCAAAACTAACCCAAACCCAGAGTTATCTACTTTAAATCACTGTTTTCAACAGACGTGACTCGCACAGTAGTTTCTGATACCAACTTTGTGTATTCAGGTTACAGTACAATGTCACTGATGCACAGGCAGAAGAAAGCACTGTAATGCATAATACTTTTTCACAACCACCTCGACATGTCATTCAAAGCACGCACAAAACATCCACTTTCAGCTTTTACTAAGTTTAACACAACTCAGCAACATCACCCTGTACCTTACACTTGCTCAAAGATGAGGCAAACATCCTCACGCTAAACTAGGCCGCATTACGCAGCAAAAGCGTCATGTTGACGTCATAGCTGTATCACATTTCTTTGGAGTAGCGTCCTAGATCCTGATACTGATTCCCAAGCACAGGTTATAAGTGGATTTCAGCCTCACCATCACATTATCAGTTACTGCATGATACTGACGTAACATACACCGAAAAAGTTTATTTACACATTATAGGAAGTTACAGTGAACAATTAGACCATCTTAAACCAGAATGAATTTACATGCAGATTTAGTGTTAACTAGAATAGGCATGCTGTTTGCCATTGAAATTTAACTGGTTGACCACATTACTGGTTAAGTTAGGTCTTACCTGAGTCCCTAAGCAGGCCACCATCATGTGTGTGAGGAGTTTGGCAGCGAACATTAGGAATCTAGAGCACAGCACATGAGACACAATGGCCAAGGCAAACCCTGGGGGTGAAAGACAGATACAGTGGGGCAAAAAAGTACCCCCACTGTATATACTGTACATAGTCCTGATGACACAAGCAATGGAAGATTTCTTGGCGGGATTTGTACCCCCACAATCATGTAGACGGTAATGAGTTACCTGAGATACAAATGAAGCCAGCAGCATAGAAGGCCTCATTGAATGAAGCCAAACTTCCAGTCTCTGCATATGCTGTGTAGACGGAGAGATGCGTACAGGCACACTCCACAAAATTCTAGTCGTCGACCTCAAGTCGTCAACCACACAGCAGAACTGGCCGTCAGATAGCCAGCTGGACAGGAGAAATCATACCAGAATGATCATTTTTTTTTTTTTTTTTTTTTAAATAGGCATGTAATCTCAAATGTGTTTTCAAGTATGAATGAAGAGTAGTAGAATGTATTGTATGTAGTACGTTTTTAAACACTAAAGGAGCTCCTAACTTTGTAAACAACTAAAGTCGTGCCATGCAACACCTTAATAACTATATGCACGTGTTTGTGTTTTGTAATTACCTCTCGGCAGCCTGATTCCACAGGAGGCACAGAGATTGGAGAGGTTTTCCATGTCGGTTTGGAGTGTGTATACGGTAAACAACCTCTTGACCCTCAGCAAGAGGTTTAGATGCTCTGCCATGAAGACTGACTGAGAAAACCTGCACAAACACACACATTAATGGATTATTCAGAGTGAATTCAGCTATTAAAAACACTAAAAGCTGTAGTCAGTTCCCAATTCCAAGTGCAAATAAAATATTATAATCACTTTAAATGCCATATCCAGAGGAAGCCACATACATGATTTGTGATCCCATACATGATCCCAAACATGAGACAACTTAAAATGTCCAACTCAACAGTGTCATCTGCTGGACACTGGCTTGAGCTTAGTGGGCAAAAGCTACATTCACATTTGTGAAACTGTCTACTACAACAAATACAACAATTTGTGTTGAGCGCTGATGTATTGAGGGATACAGTGAAACGCTCTTTCACCTTGTCATTTAATGCACTGGCTTTTGTGTTGGTGAGGAACCAGTGCTCAGCACTATATTCGGTGAAGTGCGCTTTACGGCAAGCGGACAGGGCCATGCTGTTTGCAGGAAGGGCTGGTACCTCCAGCAGGGTCTCAGGCAGGGTGAACGTGTCTGCGTTTTTGCCTGTAAATGTGTGTCCGTTGATTTGAGTGGGGTACCAGTGGTGAGCTGCTATGGTGAAATACGGGCAGGTGTCCAGTATGGCTGTGCCTCTGGATTAAAGACAAAAAAATCAATGCATATAAGAATGAGCTCAGATAAAAACAAAACAGAAAAAAACATGAAATTATGACAATAAATAGATCTCACCTCTTTCCTTCTGCCCCACAGTCAATGTCTGTGAGCAGGCTGAAGGCAAAACGCTCCGCCACCTCAGCCAGCTGGCTCAGACCTCGAGTGTCTGCTCAGCTGGGGTTCGACATAGAGCACAAGAGGTCATATGTCAAGCCACGGCTGCTGTCTTTTAGTGGAGTCTGCTCAGCATCTTTCAGAATCTGTGAAGTGAGTTTAGGCTAATTTTAAAAAGTTTGAAAACTCCTTTACAATACTACTACATCAATTTTAGAATCACATTTAGAAAATGTGTGTGGCACTGTCATAATGCTTTGGGGTTGTGAGTGCTTGCCAATTGTGTTTCTAGGGTGGTCATTAAGGTGCAATCACATTTACCATTGCTTTGTGAAATTTTGCGGACACAATCCATTCATTTAAATAGAATCCGTGTGATTGGGAGTTTTGTACGAGGGCAAAAAAAATCCCCATGCAGATTTCGTTCATGTTCAAGTTAGTCGAGTGAATTTGCCACAATGAACAGAAAGCTGCTTGGTTTGAAAGGGAATTCTGTGTGAGCAGTGCTTCATTCTTTGCTACACTACTGACAATGGAAATTTGCCCATTTTTGCAAGCAAACATTTTGACAAAATTTTCTAATGTGACTGCACCTTTGGGGATGTTCTTGTCAAAATTTGTTGCCAACAAAAAAATGCAAGCATTCTACTTTCAGTTATTTAATGTGAAAAGAGAACTTAAAACAAACCTGTGTTTAAATCTCAGAAACCCTGATTTGCTTAGATTGTAGTACTAATAGCGTAAAGCAGTCTGGGTGTTACTGTTCCCAGTAATAAAATGGTACAGATTAACTGAAAAGACAAAGCTTTGTTACCAAGACTAGAGATTTTTTCACACAGTGGAGTCTTGTGGATGCACATACAAGCATTGTACTCCCTAGAAAAAAGATTTCTAGGAACTTAAGGAACAAAAAAGCATTGTAAGGAAAGCTGTTTTAATTGATCTCTGGGGGCCATTATGTGGCCCCTCATTGTTTTTAGACAGAATGCAGAACAGCTGGATTTCCTGAACAACTGTATTCAAAAAATGCTCAAGATCCGACAAACTTTAAATAAATTCTCACCTCTCTAAAACCTGATGAACATGTTTATCATTCACTAAATAAGCATACACTAATGCTCACCAAGGGTGCATTTATTTGATCAAAAATACAGTAAAAATTACAATTTAAAACAGCAATTACTCCAGTCTTCAGTGTCACATGATTTCTGATTCAGAAATCATTCTAATAAGCTGATTTAGTGCTCCAGAAGGATTTTCACATTATTAGCAACGTTGAAAACAGTTATGCCCCTTTCTTTTGTGGAAACTGCTAAAAAAAAATTTCTGCATACATTCTTTGATTAATTAATTAATTATTAATTAAAAATTTATAATTAATTTAAAAAGTTCAAAAGAACAGCATTTATTTAAAACCAAAATCTTTTACAACATTATAAATGTTTTTACTGTCACTATAATAAATGTTATGCACCCTAGTGGAATAAAAGTATTAATTTATTAAAAAATAAAAAACAAGAAACAAGAAATAAATAAATCGATAAAATAAAACAAATTTACTGACCCCAAAATTGTTAACTGTAGTCTGCATATCAAAGTTTGGAACTAAAGGAGTGTCAGTGTAATGAAAAGTGATTTTATACCTCTTTGGTTTTTGGTCTACTTTGCAACCTAAATAGAAATTTCTTATTTATTACTATTGTTTTTTTCCCCCATTGGTTTAGGGTTTTAATCGTTTTTATTACTCAAAGTGCTCAATCCTAAAATGGAATGAAGACATTATTTAGTCAACTTTCCTTCTGAGAACATTTGTGTTTAGGAGACATTTTTTGGAATATTTGCTCATTTGCTTACCTTGCTTTGTGCATCTAAAACTGCAGTTAGCTGCTCTGGAGTGATGTCCTTATTAACTTTGTTGATAAGCCCTTGCAGGACCCGATTGATGACGGTCTCATCCAGAGGCTGATGTAACTGGTCCAGCAGGGCCCACACTGCCTGAGCCTCTGAGTCCGAAACCAGGGTGATGTTAGCCAGCCCGAATTCTGGGTGAACCGGTGCACCACCAGTGGCATCGGAGAGAGCCACGCGGAACCGTTTGGGTGTTGGGTTGGAAGAACTGATGTTCGGTGTGAGGGCCACGTCCAGACCAGCACTTCTCTGTCCAGTCTCAAAAGTCAGGGTGCCCTCTGCCATGACAAAGTCCTGCCCTGCCACGGCAGGCCAGATCAGAGAGGGTCCAATAGACTTCGCTTTCTGAAGCTCCTGTGAGAGCAGACGACACAAAACACAGTTAATACTCTGATATTTACACCTAAAATCGGTTTTCTGAGAACTTTTAAAGTAACTGAGCACATAGCAAGAGGTTGATGGAGGTGGACAGTTAAAACTTTGAAATTCAGTTATTTTAAACTTGCACACTTTCCTTTGAAGTGTGTAACTAACATAACGGGAATTAAAAGTATTTCCTTATGCCTTAAAGTAAAACAGTAGGCAAGGAAAACTGAAAAATTAAGGAAAGGAAAGGGTGTGCCAGAGGGACAAAAAGAGCAAAAAAATAAAAAATTCCCACAGACTGATGTATTTTGTACATTAAACCATATTTGACATGTCAAATCCTACTTTTCCAGTTCCACTATGCAACCATATATATTGCCTTTGAAGTATCTGCTGGGAACTCAGTGGCCTAATTGCGCATAGCTCTTCTCTTCTCTACATTCATCATCTTAGCTCATGAATTTGACATCATCTCAGTCCTTTAATCACTAATGTGGTCACATTATGTAATGGGGTCAGAGAGGGGTGTAGGCTGGGTAGTGGTAGATGGACATGTTGCTGCTCTTTGATTATTAACATTTTCATATGTTCTGAGTTTGCTGAGTTTGTACTGTGTATGTATTCTCTATGCCTCCTTGCTTCTAAATGTTGTATAATATTGAATATTACTGAATATTTCTTGTTATCTTGGGACATGCTTCCTTTTTCAAATGAATTTCACCTGCATACGGTACTTCACAGAGATAGCTGATGCTGTACTGGCATCCCTGTAGACCTGAAGACTGATGCTTGTGTCTTTGAGGGTCTGCTGCAGCTCTCTGGTCAGATTCACTCCATGACTGAGCACTGAGAAAACTGTACTGCTGAACGTGACCCGCCAAAACACCAGCATATCTTCAAACGCTCTAGAAACATGGGGCTCATCTGGTTCAGTTAGGGAATCATCGAGAATAGACAGGCGAATGGCAGCAGATGTTTGGCGGGAATCAAACAGAAGCTGCCCATCTGCTACCAATGCAAAGTCCTTGTCAGGTTGGGCAGTGCCAGGCCACGTCTTGTAGGAGATGCTGGAACGGTTGCTGCAGAAGCCATAGAGCCGCTGGACGTAGAGGGTGATGGTCTGCACGTCCTCCTCAATGACCAGCTGCCGAGAATCAGGACGAAACTGATATAATCCTAATGGCTCCACCTCAGCTACTGTGTAACCAGTGCTGAACATACAGTATAACACATACATCAAACCATACAGTTATCACAGATATTCATGAGAAAGGGGATTTTGTTTTTGAAAAGGACAGTGTTACCTGAGACGGGCTCCACCGGGTGACTCTGACTCTACAGAGGTCAGGTAAACAGCATGTGCTGTGACAACTGACATGTTATTAACAGCATTGAGAGAGATCACCTCACTCCTCTGACCATGGGCGAGCATTACCGTACCTTCAGATAAAGAGAAAAAGAAAAATAGCAGATTCAGACTAATATTGTGTCAGTTTATCATTTATGGATTTTTCTCATACGTATCGAGTCATTTCTCTCTAACCTGATCTTGGCGAGATGTCTGCTGGCTGGTAGCCAGGTGGAGTTTGGCCAGGAGGAAACCCTGAGCTCCATCGGACAGCTACGTTTCCATATAAGCCTGTCCGTATCACCAGCGCCTCAAACTGGCCACTCTCTATATCTGAGACACGCAGGGCCACAGAGGCAAATCCAACCTACAGTACAAAGAGAATTAATTTAATTATTTAATAATTATTAATTATTATTTAATTTAATTAATTATAGTATATAGTACATTATAGGTTATGTCTATTATAATGATGCATTAAATTATTATTTTATTTTTTTTGCATTTTCATAATTAAATCCACATTGCAAATTGTGGTCACTATAACGTGAAGAAAGGAGTGAAAAGTACAGTATAATTTATTATTATTATTTTTTTATTATTAATTTAACAGGTTTAAAACTGTAACATAAGCATAACATAAGTTTTAAATTGTCTTTTGATTTTTGGAGTGCAATGCGACAATTTTTCGCAAGATTCCATAATACTAATTCGACACTTTAGCCATGTTTTAATAAAATGCATAAATAAATGAATAAGCACTAACTAAAAGACTGTAGCATAAGCAAAACATAAATACTCATTCAACTCCACAAGCATTTTTTTATTAAATATATAAATTATTATATAAAAATTATATTTAAAGTATAATTTTTTAATAATTAAATATATAAATACTGATGCAACTACATTCAACTCTTCAAGCTTTTTTAATTAAATATATAAATATATACATGAATATATAAAGTATAATTTTTTTATTATTAAATATATAAATACTGATGCAACTACAGCTTGTGTAAAATTTTTATTGGCAATATTGGCAAACCAGTGCTAATCTATGAATTGTGCGCCATCTTGTGGTGATATCAGAATGGTGTTGAATGCAATATCACCTCAGCATTAGCTGCCACTTCAGGAACAGTAACGACAGCCATCTTTGATTCCAGTTGAATTCTGGGAGGGGAACTGAGTAAGGGACCAATCAGAGTCACATCCGTCAGCTCAATGCTTAAGTTAAAGCCCAGCAAAAAGAACACCTGTGGTGGACACATGCAAAATATCAATACGGACCTTCATAAGCTTGACAAGTTTTACAAAATCCCATATTTAATTCAAAAGATAATAAATTACACACCTGGCTACTAAATGGCAGTCTAACGCTGACCTCACGTTCTCCGTCCTTCACCAGTATGTTCCCAGTGATTGTGTCCTCTGTAAAACTCTGCCCAGGGGTGGTAAAACTGACTCTGTATCCCACACTGGCATTGCCAAACGCTCCTGCCAGCCTGTTCACACTGATAATAAGGTGTCTACTTCGGTCCGCCACATTAACAACCACTGACTGGTTTTGAGAATAAAGGACAAACACCCCATGGGGTTCATCATTGGCCCGGACCTTCATACGGGTACTGCTGCGGTTTGTATCCAGCTCTGCGCCGCCCTCCACAGAGATTAGACGGAGGATGTACATCTCCTCCAACTCAGGCAAAGAGTCGGGAAGCAGGGTGAGGACTATCTCTGCCACATGCTGTCCTGCCAGGATGGTGACAGAACCCTGCAGAGCAGAAAATTCTCCTGATGTGTCTGCATCACTGACGATTTCCCAGAAATCCTGGGGGGAAAAACAAAACAAAACAATTATTGGGCTTGAAATCAATTTATGAACATTTAGATAGAACATTACATAAACTTTAATTACATCAAAAATACAAAAAAATATACATACTACAACTACCGCTGCAAAGTTTGGGGTTGGTAAGATTTTTTTAATGGTTTTGAAAGTCACTTATTCTCACCAAAGCTGCTTTTATTTGTTTGAAAATACAGTAAAACAGTAATATTGTGAAATATTACGATTTAAAATAGCTTTTTTTGTTTATTTGTTTTTTAAAATCTATTTAAAATCTGTTAAAGGCGTAGTTCACTTGCGATCCCAGCCGAGGAAGAAGGGTGTTATCTAGCGAAACGATCGAAAGAAAAATGTACATACTTTTTAACCTCAAACGCTCATCTTGTGTAGCTCTGCAAAGTGCATGCGTACTCTGTGCAGTCCCATTCGAAACAGTTAGGGTATGTCGAAAAACTCCCATCTCATTTTCTCCTCCAGTCCTTTTCTAGGACGATTCTGAAGTTGGAGGAGAACAGAGTTCACGCAGAGCTAGACAAGACGAGCGTTTGAGGTTAAAGAGTATATAAATTGTATTTTTTTTTTTTTTTTTAGAAAATGCCAGATCGTTTTGCTAGATAAGACCCTTCTTCCTCGGCTGGGATCGTTTAGAGCCGTTTGAAGCTGCATTTAAACTGCATCTTGGAAGTTTAAACTCGCGGGCCCATAGAAGTCCACTGAAAATTGCTGAAATGTTTTCCTCAAAAAACAATTTCTTTACGACTGAAGAAAGAAAGACATGGACATCTTGGATGACAAGGGGGTGAGTACATTATCTGTACATTTTTGTTCTGGAAATGAACTACTCCTTTATGAGAAAAAAAAAGCAATTCTTACGGACCAACTAACCCCAAATTTTGAATAGAATACTGAATATTGAATTAGTGTTTGTTTTCCTACCGTGATGTTGCCCATGACGCCCTCTCTGCGTGTGATAAGGAGTGATATTTTGAGTGGCCCTTTGCTGTCAGAAGGCTCACTGTAAATGTGCTCTATCAGGTCCTGTTCTGTGAACTGTACTATACCATTGGGGTCTCCAAACTTCTCAATCTAGAGAACACACACATTGTACACCATTGCTAAAATGATACAATACTGTATTTAAAGTTTGATTCTCTGTTTTCTAGAGGTTATCACTTTTCTGTGCTGAACAGGTGTACCGTGAGTGTGACAGATCCGGCTCTGGGATCAACACCCATCTCTCCGGAGAGGATACTGAGCATGACAATGAATTTCTCTGTGACCTCCACCTCACCGTGAGGCATGATCTTCAGCTCAATGCTGCGCACACCCCCTTCCCCATCTCTGAAACTGAACGTCCCATTCACTGGTTCACCAATGTCTGTGTTTGCTGATGGTAAAACCTCGTTTGAGTTTGGACCTAGAATCTGCCATATTACCTGACGGAGACAGCAGAGGAAGAGGAAACAACATAAGCGAGCACACTGAAACCATGGTGATTGCTTTAAGATTGCACAGGAAGCACAAGAAGGACTTCCCCTAAAATGCCATCAAAAATCATGCCTATTACCAATTGAAAAAAATTAAAAACAGTTCTGAGCCTTATCACTTATTTTCATTAAATGTATGACATTTAAAGCAGCTTTTAGAGGCAATATTTTAGAAGAATAAACATAAAATAAATAAATGACTACTGCTTTGAAACCTGTTTTGAGAACGAAAATACAAACCAAAATTTTACAACATGAAAAAAGGGGAAACCCAAAATAGAAAATAAACATGGATTCTTCATTATTTTGGTATTATTTCCCTGACAAAATTATCAACATTATCACTGTTAAATCAACTCTTGAAAAATGACCCCTTTTGTTTGTGAATGTTTCCACATTAAAATCTATTAAAGAAACTTGAAGGTCTGTACTAAAGCATGTATTCACCTCACAGACCACATTCTGATCTATCAAAATATTCTACAATCCTCATTTACCACATTATTAATTACACACAAATCAATGGAATCATCCAGTTTAGCGTATGTCTGTCCTCCAAGTGCTTCCCCACATGTAAAAAATAAATGAATAATAATTATATATATATATATATATATATA
>NW_015505665.1:946445-958169 GCF_001515645.1 Sinocyclocheilus grahami | reverse complement strand
TTTTTTATGGATCTGGAAGTGTGAGGTCATAGTCTAGACGGGGCTCACTTTGGCATCTCCCAGCAGCCCGTCCGCTCTCTCTACAAACAGGGTCAGTCTGAGGGCACTGTTGGGGTTTGGGATGGTGATGGCGCTTTGATAAATCGTACAACACCATTTGGCGAGTCACTCTTGGCAATTGTAATTCGTGCAATTAGCTGAGCTCCAAGTATGGCACCTCCTGTGGCACCGGTGAGTTGCATCTCAAATATCTCGTTAAACTCACTGGGTGGAAGACAAAAAAAAATCATTAAATGAATAGTTCGCAAAACTACCACATATCAACAATATAATATTCAACCATTCAATCAATATCAAATGAGAGCATATATAGTAAGTTTATTAACCCCATCCTTACCTCTCTGTGTCATTCACTATGGAAACATTGATATAGCTGAGGGTTTGGTCATGCTGAGGGAGTTTGTCTGCCTGCATTCCTTTAGGCCATAAAACCAGTGATATCAGCATTGGTTACCATGGAACCAGAGGCCTGTTCTGCCTTTCTGAGGTGTTAGGTGCATTTCGGGGGAAGGGTCCATAGACCCTCGTAATTGGCCATTTGGTTAGGTGAGGGGGAGTTAGATATTATTTGTTAAATATAACGAAAAGTTGTGTGTCTGATTGGTCCAAATGCTACAAAGGTGATGGAGCCACTGAGCAGGATGTTATCTGAATCGGGTTGAGCAGTCAAACCTTTGGAGATAAACTCTGCTGTGACCTGCCCATAGGATCCAACACGCCTCAATACAGGGATGGACAGAATTCCTACATCCTCCTCAACTGAGACATAAAAACAATTGGAGACTGACAACAAATATATGTATGCATCATGCACTTTTACATGATAGTGTTATTTTATTTATATACTAGTAAAATATTTTGAATATTTTATAATATTTTCAAGTTTCCTTTTTTAATTTTAAAGGGGACATCGGATGCCCATTTTCCACAAGTTGGTATGATTCTTTAGGGTCTTCATGAAATGTCTGTAACATACTTTGTTAAAATTCCTCAATGGTCGTGTAAAGCAACACCCTTTTTACATGTCAAAAACAGCTCTGTTCACAGCGACTCGTTTCGGTGCATGTCTCTTTAAATGGTAATGAGTTACTGTTCACCCCAACCCTTTCTTCAGTGGGGCGTGTCGACACAAGACACGTAAATTGCGGCATTGGACTCCGTATGTGGCTCAGAGGTGGTCTTATTCAAATAGCTAGCTATCTACATAGACACCGGCTGAAAATTGAAACAGCTCACTGGATTCCGTTTCAGATTCAGACAACCTATAACAAACCGGCTGTGTGCTTTCTTTTCAGATTTTCTGAGCTGGCAGACATGGCAGAAACCTAACAAAATGCAAAAAAACACTAAAAACTAAAAAGTGAAAATTTCATCTGATGTCCCCTTTAAATTTTGTAATTTTTTGCACATTTTTGTAATAAAAAATATATATATATATATTTCTTTTTTTATTTTTCTATTTAAGTTTCTATTAAGTTTTCATTTCTATTTATTTCGTCTTCATGAAATGTCTGTAACATACTTTGTTAAAATTCCTCAATGGTCGTGTAAAGCAACACCCTTTTTACATGTCAAAAACAGCTCTGTTCACAGCGACTCGTTTCGGTGCATGTCTCTTTAAATGGTAATGAGTTACTGTTCACCCCAACCCTTTCTTCAGTGGGGCGTGTCGACACAAGACACGTAAATTGCGGCATTGGACTCCGTATGTGGCTCAGAGGTGGTCTTATTCAAATAGCTAGCTATCTACATAGACACCGGCTGAAAATTGAAACAGCTCACTGGATTCCGTTTCAGATTCAGACAACCTATAACAAACCGGCTGTGTGCTTTCTTTTCAGATTTTCTGAGCTGGCAGACATGGCAGAAACCTAACAAAATGCAAAAAAACACTAAAAACTAAAAAGTGAAAATTTCATCTGATGTCCCCTTTAAATTTTGTAATTTTTTGCACATTTTTGTAATAAAAACAAAAAAAAATATATATATATATCTTTTTTTATTTTTCTATTTAAGTTTCTATTAAGTTTTCATTTCTATTTATTTCAAGTTTTGTTTTAGTGTAATTCTTTAGATGTTCAAATAATGTCTACTTTTTAAATATGAATATGCAGAGACAACTATTAAAGTATGAATGTCTGGTTTTGATACTGTACATGATAATGTTGTGATGTCAAAATTTACTTGTAACATTTAAAACTAATCATTTTATTAAAACTAAAATATACAAAAATTATAATATATAATCCAATGCCGCAAGTCCAATGCCGCAGATTGGAGGAATGTTTGGGAAATCTGCTTTGATAATTTAGTTTGCAAATTCTGTTTGGTGATGCCAATGATGCAGAAATTAAAGATCCAGTAACCTCTGTTTGGTTGGAGAAGGTGAGGAGTTTACCTGACCAGAGCTGTTCCATTGCAATTGTCTCTTGGCTCGCCAATCAGAACGTACATGCTGGAATCAGCTATTCCAACAGTTCCCAAGGTACCAATGTCAGCTTGAATAACAACCGTAGCAATACCTGACAGAATGAAAATCAAGTACATGATATAAAAAGATGAGATTGGCCACTATCTGTCAAAAATTTAGACAGACACATTATATATATTTAAATATCCTAACCTATGAGAAAGAGAAACAATTAAAGTTCAGAAGAGAAAAACAAAAAAGACAAGAAACAACAACTGTTTCCCAGATGTTATCAATGGTGATAATATGCTGACAAACCTCTAACTGGATCAATGACAGGCTCATTTTTTGGAGAGAGCAGCTGGATGGTGAATCTCTCCTCTCCCTCCAGGACAGCATCAGCCAAAGCCTGAATCACCAGAGTTTTCTTTGGCTCAGTCTACAAGCGATAAAACAATTTAACAACTGTGAGTATCTCCACTGTGGCACAGGTAAAAGTTAATCAAATCATATTCATATTTACCACCCATACCTTTATTAAAAATGAGAGTTCCATTATGAGGGCTTAGGTCTTCTCTGCCCTCTTCCTGCAGAAGCCAGATCAAATGCACCACTCCTTCACCTCCTGAGCTACGCACTACGGTCAGTGTAGCTATAGAAGCTGGGTCATTTAGGAACTGAGACTCAGACACAGAGACCTGAGAAAAGATCAAACATGTTACTAAGGTTAATCATCAGTCAACCTGATTATGGCTTTTATAAAGCAACCACAAAGGTATCTGAACATTAATAGCAAACTATGAATTCAATAAAGACAACAGAGCAATTAAACCAAGTAAACACAAGGTTACATCTTACCAAATGAAGTATAACAAATACAAAAATGAGGTCATGAAGTTCAAACAAAAAGTTGATTTAGAGTTACTACAGAAATACCTCCAGAGTGGACCACTCAGAAAGCATATCAAAGTAAGGTTATGCAACTATCACAACTGAGACAATTAAACACATAGGCAAGACTGTAAAATGCTAATATTCATAGATATTATTAGTAAATGTACCATTGGCTCCTCAAACCCAAACCAACCAAAAGGTGAATCATTGGCCAGGATGCTGATTACCACAGATGTCTCGTCCCCCAGCCTGGCATCTCCGATGACTTGAACCAGTTTCACCATAAACGTCTCTGTGGACTCCACAATTGTATCATCAATAATGGTGATCTCAATATAAACCACTGCCTGTAAAAGAATAACAGCTTGTTACTTAAAAGTAGCATGTTGAATAAATAAATAAAGAAAATAAAAATACTTCTAATTGTAATCTTTACCTGTCCATCTTGAAAGGTTAGGCTTCCAGAGGAAGGACTAAAGTCCTCAGTGCTGGCTGTGACTGTTTGAGCCTCCCAGTAAAGCACCAGTCTGCCAGAACTACCGGCCATTCGCATGACGGCCAGGTGAAGGACGTTTCCAGGTGATGGTACCTCAAATGCCAGCACTGCCCCAGAAACATCCTAAAAGACAAGGAATTGTAGAAGTGTGTTTGTTCTTCATTAACAATAAAGACAAAATAACAAATAAATCATAAATCATAATATGGTAAATGTATAAAAAGCCAATAATAAACATATACAAATAAAGTAATTGTAAACCAACCTTTGAGACGTTGAAACTGAGGATTCCTCTAGGATCATCATTCTCTAGGATGGTGACCTCAGCTATCTCCAGACCAGGTCTCCACACACTGGGCTGAGCTGCTCCTGTGTCTCCAACCAACAGTTCTACTTTAGTGATGTTTACCAAGAATGTCTCAGCCAGTTCAGGAATAGCATCCTAAGAGTAAGCACACATGTACCACTGCATACTATCCAGGGATTAAGAAAGTTTCATCCTAACCTATTCTATCCTATGCATGCATAGCACATGCTGCATTAGTTAAAACACTATAGACACACCTTGTATCTCAATATAAGGAATAATATCTCCAGTAGATTCTAAACATCATCTAAAATAGCTTCTGCACGATTCATTTCAATGCTGATTTATGTCAGTAGTCTGTGTCATAAACTATCAGCCATGTGGTTGATACAATTCAACATGTGGTTTTTGAGGCTGGACAATATGCAAAAATATCTAACGACCACTGCAATTTGCAAGGCATGAGCTATTCCAGGAGCAAATGTGGGGTTTCTGTGGCGGTGATAGAAACTGGCTGTTGGCTTGTGTTGTAGGAAGTCAATCTGTCTCCTCATAAGCTTCAGCACAACGTGTCCTCCGACTGAGTGACCTGAGACTAACTTTTTTGATTTTGAAAGATTCGTAAAAGCATCAAGGCTGCATTTATTTAAATAAAAAAAAATACAGTAAAAACTAATATTGTGAAATATTACTACAATTTAAAATAACCATTTTGTGTTGTAATTTATTTTAAAATGTAATTTATTCCTGTGATGGCACAGACGAATTTTCAGCAGCCATTACTCCAGTCTTTAGTGTTGCAATATACTTCAGAAAGTCATTGTAACATGCTGATTTGGTGCTCAAATAAATATTTAGCTACAAATGTAAGTACTCAGTAAATTATGTAATCAGGGTTTAAACCTACACATTTAAATGACCAGCACACACTTTCAACCGCTACATTACATGTGTGACTTGTTTACTAGAAATCATTTTAGCATTCTGAAGGTCTTTTTAATTATATGTCATCCCAGTGAAGTAGTGAGATTAGCTGGGATGTGGTACTCACCGGCAGGATAGTAACAGATACCAAAACAACAGTAGCATTCTCATTCATGACGACTGTGGCCTCTTTGGATACATAGTCAGTTCCCTCACTAGCCTGATTAACAGGTGGCAGGTGGAGGGCCGCTTTGGTGGTGTAGTAAACTAATACATCCCTTGATGCTCCTTGATCTCTCACAATACTTAGTGTGATATTGCTTGGGCTCTCTGAAGTGAAAGGAATAAAAAAAATGTAAATAATTACACCAGTGTCTTTCAAGAGCAAATAATTTTGTTTCATATTGTAATGTATGAAAAAAAAATTAATTCCTAGACTAATTTCAAAATTAAGTATATGACTAGAAAATATGTACATATATCTTTTCAGTGATTTGGATTACAGGAAATATTGATATTTAGCGGCACACCACAGCAATGTATATTGGCTATCATAGCCATTCATATGCTGTTCATTATATTATTGTGCTAAGTTCAAATGAGACAAAGTTAAACACAAATTACTCTGAGGTTCTGGTGTGATGAAGTACTGGGAATCGAGGTGCCAGCCAATGACTCCGTAGGGTGAACCATTGGCTCTAATGGTGAGGTTTGCTTGGGCACGCTGAGGGTCGATCATTGCTCCTCTTGATGGACCAATTATCCCAATCGTTGTGACCTTGGTCAGGACAATGGTGACTTTTTCTGCTAACTCAGGAAGGTCATCAGCTAATACATTTAGTGAGATGGTAGCAACAGTCTGGCTCTCAGAAAACGTCACCTACACGGATACAGATGGAGAGGGTGTAAAGAGGTCTGTAATTCATAGTGCTTTGTGGTTATACTGGATGTTGACATTTTGTTGTCCCAATTGGGAGGTTTATATAATAATACACTCTAAAAAAATGCTGGGTTGTTTCAACCCAACTTTGAGTCAAATATGGACTAACCCAACGTTTGGGTTAAAAATGTAATTGAAACATTTAACCCAGTGGTTGTGTTAGTCCATATTTGACCCAAAGTTGGGTTAAAACAGCACAGCATTTTTTTAGTGTGTACGTTTGAATAACAGGTTTTTAAATAGTACATTGTTTTTGAAAATAGTTGCTTGCACATTTGAATTACAAATGCAACTGCTACAAAAAAGGCAGCTTATCAGTTAGAGTTGTGATTTTGGACTACAGTGACAGTCTGCAATTCAAAATGTACTATTTAAAATATGCAGTTTAGTCAAATAGTATTACTAAAACAACTTAAAACAGAAAACAGCAGTTCTCACCACTCATGAAGTGGGAAAAATGTCATAGGCGCTCCAGAGTACAGTTAGTCTGCCAAACCTGCCTTTCGTCCTCTCAGTGCTCAGAGAGACAGAGTTATCATCCTCCAGCTCATCCACCTCCCACATTAAAGAGTTCTGTATACAAATATATTTGTATATTATCAACTGTGCACCAACATCTTCAGTAAGTAAAATGGTCTTTTTAAATGTGAAATTGACAGTACTTTACATTTACACTATTAAAGCTGAGTGACATTGGATGTTGTGAGTTGTATACAGTAATTCAGATAATATCATCTGTGAAGCACACAATATATTCTGATCTTTATACCTGTGCAAAAGCTATAATCCCATAAGCATCATCATTAGCTGGAATGAACAATGTCACTTGACAACGGAAGCCAATTTCTGCCCCTCCTTTGGGGTTCTTGAGGCTGACACGAAAATGTTCTTCCTCCTCTGGAACATCATCATTAATTACATGCACAGCTATTTCTAGCTCACGGACACCAGGCTGGAAAAACAGCTCTCCTGAACTGAAGATAAAAGATGAAAATATCAATGAATATCAAAAACAGTGTATTAGACTTCTAGAAAAGTTATATCAAAAGTAAATAAATAAAAAATAATTTAAACACATACTTGGGGATGAAGTCAGACTGGTTGGACACTGAGGTCAGATCATATACAACAGAGCTTGACTCTCCAGTGGCTACGATGAGACTCTTGGTAGAATTGAAAATAGAAACAGGAAGATACAGGAATTCTTGTGCAGATGGAGACTTTAACACTTCAGCAAACCGCCTCAGATCTAACCTCCATGAGTACAGGGCTGAACCATTTAGACCCGCAAGCAACAGGTGAGCTAGGACACAAAGAAACTGGTCAATCTAATTTCTCAAAACAGATGGTTTTGCTGTGTATGATAATGCAAATTACATGAAGCCACCACACTGGATTTGTTTGCAAGGCAAACAAATAATTAAATATATTCAAGTGAGACAAGACCAATCAAAATGTATTATGCAAATATACTACTCTTTAAAATTTTGAGGTTGGTTTAATGTTTTTGAAAATTAAAACTCCTTCAGGAATCATTGTAATATGCTGATTTTTTTCTTTTGTGGAAACTGTGATACTTTTTTTCAGGATTCAAAAAGAAAGAACAGAACAGAAGCACTTTTTTAATGTATCAGTGTAAAAGTCAATGTAAAAGTATTTACTATTACTTTTGATTTAATGCATCCTTGAGGAATAAAAGTAGTAATTTCTTTAGTGAAAAATAAAAAATTAAACAGTACTTTTGAACGGTTGTGTACATGCAACAAAGAAGAGTCTGTACGTTAGCGTTTTAGTCTGAAATAGTTGCATAAGTTCGATACATAGGGTTAAGTGTTTAGACCAAAGCCCTAACCAGACCCCAACCATGTTTGAGGAATATCAGTACAATTTTACCTTGCAAGCACTATTATTATTACATGTAAATTAAAATACCAATAAACTAAGGCATATCATTTTGGTAAATATAAAATATGGGGAAAAATATGCTTAATAGTGGAAACACACTAAATGTGCTATTATTTATACAGACTGCACTATATTGTCTGGCAACTCACATATTCCAGAAGGAGGGGTAAAGGGGTGGACTGAAAAGAGGCCGGGAAATGGGATGGACTGTGTCTGCTGGAAGAAGTTTTGCTGAGAACCCCACATAAACACTTCACATGTTGAGCTTGGACCTTTTCATGGGGAGAAACCAATGATCATTTTCAAGATCACACAATAAGTGTTAAAACATCTCTTGAGCTGCAACAGTACCACAGACTGCATATGATCGTTACCTTCAGCGACGATGAGGAGGAACATATCTCCTCCCATCTGAAATGATTCCACTTGCTTGACTCGAGCACTGACTGCTAAGGTTTGAGGGTTTTGGAATTGCCCAATACTCCACTGGTATATGAGACACACCGATGATGATATGTTCCTGCACACAGCCAGGTGCTATATGTTGCTGCTGCCTTGTCTGAAGGGTACAGCTGTGGTAATGTCTTGTAACTCCAGACTTTGATGAAGGGAGAATGAGCCTCCAGCCCACACAAAAATCTTAAGACAGAGAGGAATGATCTCAATAAAGTATTTCTGACTATTGCTACCTGTATGTAAATTCTTCAATTTAGAACTCCAAGTTTGCATTTTACATGTCAGATTGAGTTTACCTTACTAGAAGCTATCAAATATTGCTGAAGCTCAGTGGAGAAGTGTTTGACATTGAAACAGTCCACAGTAAGAGTCTGCTCCTACAAAAGGGGGAAACATCGAACAATACACAAAAACACCACCATTAGAAATCTGACAATAGTGAGTTGAATCACAAGTCTATCACAGGATAAGCACAAATGCAGCTTTTGTCGATGACAGCTAATTAAAAGATCAACTGGCAGCATACTCACTTGAGTGAGGTTGAGGTCTGCCTGAAGACGAAATAAGCTGATTGTTGCAGTTAATGACATGGTGCTGTGTGCATGGGAAACTGCCACATAGCTGGAGCCATTTACTGTAAAACCCACACAAGAGCTGGGATTCTGGAAGCTGATAAACTATGAGAAACAGAGGGAAAGAGAGAGAAAAGGAATAAAGTGGTAAAAGCAAAGAAGAAGAAAAATCAGAAATAAATAAAAATAAATACTTAGTGTCTTGCATTGACAAGACATGACAAATAATTATAATCTTGAAAAAAAAAAAAAAGAAATTACAAGTAAAAGATCAAAGGTTCTGATTAAAAATCAATCTATATTTGCCTGAACTTAATGATATTGGTTCCATAGATTGCAAATGTGTTTTCTTAACATTAAATAAAACTGCAAATTTGAATCAAACACATTGTGCAGTTGAAACCAAACTGAACTGAATACAAAAAGTAAGATTATGTGTAAAACATTATAGTGAATACAATTGTGTTGCATTAGCTGATATTGGTTAAAATTTTGAGTGCATTTTCTTCCACCAAAGCACCATTCATTGGGTGTTTTTTGTCCTTTTATGCCTTTATTATTAGATAGGACAGTGTAAATGAGACGGGAAACTACTGGGAGTTGAAAGGGGAACAGGACAGGCAAAGGACTTTGAGCAAAGGCTCAAACCCAAGTTGCCTGAGGCACAGCTGTGCCATATGACACTGCCCACAAGGCTATTGCTTCACATGTGTTGGGCTTTTAATTGAATTCAGGGCATACCTCCACAGGCACTAAGACACCTTGCCATTCGTAGAGCACAGCCTGGTTCTGAGCTGGACCTCTGAGCAGCCTCAAAACCAGAGCAGAGTCTTCACTGGGCACTGCACACCAGACTGACGCCAAGCTGTCCCTGATAGACTGATACACAGCAAACACTGGCTGCTCTCCTCCTACAAATAAATTAAACAACCTGTGGTTATACAGTTTTTGTTTACACCAAAATAATCTTACTGGTGCAATAATCTTACTGGTGCAAAAAAATTTCTTACTCATGCCAAATGCTGTTCCTGACCGGGTCTCCCATTCCACACTGACGGCTGACTCCAGCCCATTACTGCGAGATATAGTCAGGTACACCGTACCGCTATGCTCCTCCAATGTCAAGGTGTCTAGAGTCCTAAAAAACACACAAATACAGTAGAATCAGGCATTGTGTGGTAACGAGCTTGACATCCATTTAGAACAGACTGTGAATGTACCTGTTAAATGATGGTGATATTCTGAAGAGTCCTAGAGGAGCCTGATTTTGCAGTATGGTGATGAAAATCTGCAGCGAGTCTCCCAGACGAGCACCTCCAGTAGGGTTGGACAGAGTCACTGTGAATGTCTCATTTATCTCTGGCTCAGCGTCCAGAACAGCCCAGATCTCCAAAGTCTAGAAAACAAAGATGATACTATTCAGTTTCCTCTTTGACAAACCACTGGTTCCTCATTTATTTTCTCAACTTTAACAGATCTGGTGCTGTAATACGAGTGTCATTATGCTTGGTTAACTATTTCATTAAATTCTCATTGGTCAGGAATAGCTTTTTATACTGTACCTTGAATCTGACTCCATCCTGAAGTACCACAAAGCCAGAGGAAGGTGTAAGATCATCAGTGTACAGGGATCCATTGGCATCAGTGATTGTGAACTGAACCGTTACTGTGCCAAACACGCCCTGAGGAGGGTCTCGTATGATGTAGAAGGTGCCCACCCTCTCCCCAAGACCTGACACAAAGGTGGGCTCCCTCAGCAGGAAATGTTCACTGTTATTGAAGGATATGATTCCATGGCCATCGTCATTGGCCAGAATAGTCACGGTAGCTACAGAGACACATTAGAGAAAAATTATACGGCATTGGTCATGGAAAATCATTTGGTCATGGAATGTTCAGTGTCTCCCAGCATACCAGACCTGTAGTGTTCTCTCCCAGCTGCAGCCCTGCCGATGGATTTGCAAGAATTAACTGAAATGTCTCATCCCCTTCAGGAATGGTATCATCTAAAATCTGGACATCGATAAACTTGTGCTGCTCTCCATCCACAAAATGGATCATCTGTGTAGGTATATACGGTCAATAATTATTAACAACAAATGCTGAATAATTAATGATATTTAAAACTAGAAAGAGCGTCTGTGACTCACTGATGGGGTGGCATTGAAATCCAGGTCCAACTGAGCCTCTAGATTCTGGACATAGAAGAACAGGGACACATTTCCATACATCCCGGCATCACGGTACACCACAAGAGTTAACTCACCAATTGTCTCATTTATCACATAGCTGAGGAAAAAATACATACATTACCGAAACCTTTTTACTAAACATTAAAGTGAATGACACCATGGTTCATATAAGTTAAAAAGAAAGAAAGGTAGCTCACACTCTGTGTTTTGCCAGCCAATGATCCCTTGGATACCATCATTAGCATTAATGCTGATCTCTGCTACAAGGCCTTCAGTATCTGGAAAGACATGAATATATCAGAATGAACGAATGAATGAATGAATAAAATAGTTTAAGGGTTAGGATTATGGGCAATGGCAGCATGCTTTGGGTTTCAGGAAATGCACAAAAAAAACAAGGTAATTTGCCACATTATTAATAATCCTACGGAAGTTCTAAGCGGCCATGCATTATTTTTTTTTCCCTTCTTGTTTTCTCGTTATAACGACTTAATTTTCTCGTGATCTCGACATAACGAGAGTTGTTTTCTCGCTATAACGACTTATTTTCTCGTTATATCGACATAAC
>NW_015505665.1:932332-946161 GCF_001515645.1 Sinocyclocheilus grahami | reverse complement strand
TAAGTCGTTATAACGAGAAAACAACTCTCGTTATGTCGAGATCACGAGAAAATTAAGTCGTTATAACGAGAAAACAACTCTCGTTATGTCGAGATCACGAGAAAATTAAGTCGTTATAACGAGAAAACAACTCTCGTTATGTCGATATAACGAGAAAATAAGTCGTTATAACGAGAAAACAACTCTCGTTATGTCGATATAACGAGAAAATAAGTCGTTATAACGAGAAAACAAGAAGGAAAAAAAAAAGTGCATGGCCGCTTAGAACTTCCTACGGTCATCTACTAATAAAAAAAGCACTAATAGTCATCTACCAATAGTCTTCACAAATCACTGATTATAAGCAAGGAGTGTGGGCTGTCTTTGGGAATGATAGAGCTCAGACCGCTGTGAGCTGTCAATTATATTGGCAGTTATCACCACACCTTACAAACACAAATTCTAATTACAGAAATGCCACTGACAATATGACAATAAGCACAAAAGCACTAGAGCATATCAAGCACAGGTGTGGGTAGGTACTGTTACCTTTCAATGTACTGTATAGTAAATCTCTAGGAAAGGATGTAAAAAGATTCAAGTTCAAGAAGAAAGTATAATTGAAAGAAGAACCTAAAACCTAATTAAATGTGACTCATTTAACACAACAAAGTGAATAATTACATAATACAGAATACAATTTAATAGTTTCAATCTGCTTAATTGTCTAATCATCTTACTTAATTCAGGGACAGTTGTGAAGGTGGTTATGAGGACAGCTGATGTTATATTGACTAAGAAAAACTCTTGCAACTCAGGGATGTCATCCTGTTAGTGACAAAAAAAAATGTTTCTTGATTAATTCAATTAAGGTTAATACAATATGCGTTAGATTTAATTTAGCATCTTAAATCAAAATCAAAATGAAAACTGTTAGAATGTAGTCAATGTTATATCAGCAGCATCATACATCTATGATGGTGATGGGGATGGACACAGATGTCTGTCCATCCTGCATGATCACAGAACTGGAGACGTGTCTGAAGTCCTGGCCTGGCTGGGCTAGAGCAGCCTCAGTCTGTTTGAGGTCCTGCAAAGAGCCCTGCGCAGTCTCGTAGCTTATATTCACAGCACCTGTGGAGGAAAGTAGCAATACTTACATCCCCATACTCCAGGACAACACTTTGTTTGATAGATTTTACAAGCATAGCTAACCTGATGCACCAAACTCTGTAAATGTAAATCCTGATGGTGGTGTCTTTCTCATCTGTGGTCAGTTTTAAGGATGAGGGGGCGATGCTGAGCAAACCAAACGGCTCGTCACTCGCTTCCACGCTCACCACTGCTTCACGACCCTGAGCACTCAGGGCTGCAATGCCTGTCTGGGTAACTCCTGAGATAATTATATATTATACATGATTATTATTTAAAAATACATCAATAAACTAGAATAAATAATAGATTAATAGATTGTGTATAGAATAAGCACAAATACAATGTGAAGTGAAATGTGAGTGCAAGCTAAGATCAAGCTACAGACACTGAAATGTAGATTGTGAGTGATTAACAAGTTAACAATACAATAAGATAGCAGCTAATGCTAACACTGTAAAAAGTCTCACTTTTAATCTGAAACTGTGACTTGTTTTCTAATAAAATATGTAAACATACTTCAGACAGGATAATTTACCTGAGAAGCAAAAGTGTGAAATATTTAGAAAAATTCTGCATTCATAAATGCGAATAGTAAATTTTAGCGGCCTTGCTAAACATGGTAACATGAGATGAACTTGCAGTATACAGTACTTTTTGAGGAACTCAATCCTGTGTGTGTTTCTGATAAATACCTTTGGTTTGTATATTTGATAGGATAACTCTGTACTCCTCTCTTTCTTCTGGCATGGTATCCTCAAGTAGCCTCAAGAATATAGTATTATTTAACGTTAACTGAAACAGAAGATGAGGCAGAATATTGATCACTCATTGTCCTTTGAATTCATAGTTGACATAGGTTTAAAAGTTTAAAAGAAATGCTCAAATGATCTGGTAAAGCTAAATTGTTTATTCATTACCTCAGAGAAAAATAGAGTTCCCGAGGTGTCTGTAAAAGTCATTGAGACTCAAGGGCCTTCAATCCTCCATTCCACTGTGACATTTCCAATAGCAGGAGCTGTTCTCTCCACCAGCAGAGACAAACTCTCACCTTTTGAAATCAATGAACATCTAAACTTAGATGTTAACCATTTTCTGGTATAATGAGACGTGGATTTTGCATTGGGTTTATTGGGTTCAATAAAACTTCAACAAACTTTACTCCAAGTAATACAACCCTCGATTGATTTAGAAGCTAGTATTAATAAGATGTGTATAAGAGTTCTCCTTGCTGACTAGATTAACTAGTAGTCTAGGAAAGACTGGATATACAGGGATATAATTCATGTGTCCTGTCATGCATGCATGATGACACGAACCATCTTCCCCAATGTAACAGCTGTTGCAGAGCCCTCTTCTCTCATCACATCTTGGTACTATGTTACTAGTTACTATGCTATGGAGCACAAATTGATGCCTAATTATCCATTTAAAACATGTTCTAAATGCCTCCACAATCATGTTCATCTTAAAACCACCTCTGTCTGTTGGGAAATTAAAGACTTTTGGTCAAGCCTTGTCTGGTTATTTATAGCAAACTAACACGATTAAAGAGCTGTTCACACCAAGGACAATAACTATAACCATAAAGTGTTGTTATAATAGTTGTTGTAATTCTACAAGAATAGAAAAGTCCACACCACTGGCTCCTCCGGCTCTGTGCCATTCACAGTCAGAGAGTCGGCACTGAACTGGAAGATGCCATGAGCCTCATCAGAAGCAGCGATGGTCACAATGATACGAGCAGGTTAGCTTCAGAGCAAAAATTTTTTTTTTTTTTTTCATTATTCAAGCCATAATATAAAAGAAAATAAGTAGACTCCTATTTTTACTGCTACTACTACTTTTAAACACTTCCTAAAGAAGGGCACCAAGACGTGTCACAGAGGTGAACGGTGACATTTTCAAATCATCATTTACCCCTATTGGCCTCCCCTAAACATGAAGGCTATTTGCTTTTCCCACATCTCTCCTGGTACTACTTGCAGGCCTTAGTACTATGTAAACAGCTTGGCAGAAATCAGGGTCTACAATCCAGAGTCTGGGGATTTGACCATTATGGGGGGCTCTTAAACTTAACTTTAATCTAGGACTTACAAAATAAAGCTTGTGTAAGGGGCGACCTCAATTACGCAATAAATCAACAAAATAAAGAAAAACAAAAAGCACAGTAAAATGCCAGAGGAGCAATTCAAGCAGTTAGGAAATAATAAAAACAAATAAAACCTCTTTTGTTCGACCTGAAGGGAACTTTGACAATATTAAGAGGCACTTTAGGTTTTACAGTGTATACAGTCAAACTGGTATTTTTTCCCCCACAGCATCCAGTCTGGTATTACAGCGAATAATGTAAATAAGGAAAAAGCAAACTGTGGGAGAAAAATAACATGACAAAAAGAATCTTACCATGATGATAGTGAAAGGACGGAATTAAGAAATCAGTGTCACTCTCGCCATTTCCACTGCCTTCACTTGCAAAAAACGGATCCACTTAAGAAGCACACAGGATCCAGACAGGAACAGATAGGAATTACACATAGTGCATACTGAAATCAAACAGAGTGCTCCATAATCATGCTCAAACAGCATGAATGGAGCCCACAGGAGACAGTGCATGCGGAAACAGTGAAAGAAAAAACAGGAAGGTAAAAGCGAGGACACTGAAAGTTTTTAACTGCTTTCTTACCTCCTCTATTTGGATTATAAAGGTCCACTCTGAAGACTTTGTCCAACTCCGGGACCAAGTTGTCTATAATAGTCACATTGATGTACTTAAATCTCTCGCCAGGCAAGAAGTCTAGAAATCCCTCTGTGTCCTGTCAGAAAATGGAAAGGAATTGTGTCGTTTTCATGTACAAAGGAATTTCATTAGGGGATCTTGGTAGTGAAAAATTACTCTCTTTTTGCTGAACTGTATAAGAGAGCAAATACCAAAAACATACACTCTGTCCAAAAATTTGAGGTCAATAAGATTCTGTAATGTTTTAAAAAATACAGTAAAAACAGTAATATTGTGAAATATTATTACAATTTAAAATAACAGATTTCTAATTTTAGTAGGTTTTTACATTTAAATTGGAATTTATTCCTGTGATCGCAAAGCTGTCACATGATCCTTCAGTAATCATTCTAATATGCTGATTTGGTGCTCCAAAAAAATGTTGAAAACAGTTGTGCTTCTTATTTTATTTATTTTTTGTCAGGATTCTTTGATTCCCCCCCAAAAAAAGATGTTCAGCAGCTGTTGATACCTCATAGTCCTCTGAACAAGCAGCTGTGAATGGAGACGTGCGATAGCCCACCATCACCCTTCCCAGCAGTCCTTGTGCTCTGGCCACCAGCAGACTGACCACACCAGTCTCCTCTTGAACAGTCACATGGGCTTCCTTCAGTGCAGGTTTGATCATACCCACAGGCACTGGGGTAGCTTGAAATTGCAGCAGGCCTGAAATTACATTAATAACCAGTCAATTACGACATCTGGCTGCATAAATGAAGCAATGTAGCTAAAATAATAAAAACATATAAATATACCAATGTACCATATGGATGATCGCTGACTTTGACTGTAATGTTGTTGATGGCATTGTTTGGGTCAATGCTGGCTCCACTGGTGGGAGTAGAACCTGGTTTCCCATCACCTGATTCAGCTGACACCAGCCTAACCTGGAAGTGCTCATCAACCTCAGGCAGGTCATCATTTAGAACCAGCAGGTTTAAAACCTGGGAGACAAGAGACATCAAATATGAAGGCATTTATGAGTGAGGCTTTGCCATTACTTAATTAATTTACACCGTCAATTAAACAAAGTGGCTAAAACCACCACCAGATGGAGCCATATATTAACAGTTTGGCTGTAATACAGCTAAAATGGGTATATATAAAGACATCAACTACATTCATTAATGCAAACGTATTTATACATTATACAGTCATCATGTGAACAGATGTTGTCCAGCCATTACACAATAATAACAATATTATAACATTCCCCCTTAATTGGTGGTCCTATGGTCATTAATAATAACTGCTTGACAGGTCGGTTCTGTTACCTCAGAGCGCTGGCCTGGCAAGAAATGGATGGAGCCTGTAGCATTGGCAAAGTCTGAGGCATTTGACGAGTCTGCGGGTGAATCCACCTGAGTGACTGTGTAGTTTACATAGACATGATCCAGGGCGCCACGTGTGCGCTCAACTACACATGAGATCATTGAGCCTTCTTCAGATATCTGATAAAGAAAGGATAAAGGTTGCTGTAAGCCAACTATAGCACAACAAAATTAACTTCAGCATCTTTTAACAGAATTACTGTAACCATTCAGAATTTTAGATGTTGTTGGGTTATAAACTCCGACTGAGAAACAGTTTTGAGTTACATGATCATTAAACTGTTTAGAGTGTTTACATTTCACTTAACTGGTTAAATGGAAAGGAAATTAGTTACTAAATGTGTAGCGCTAAAGCGCTTTTTTCCTGCTTAGTCATGCTTTGAAATTGCTAAAACTGAGAGCATAAGAGAAAGCACGTGCAACTGTGTCTTTCTGTCATTAGTTGAGAGGTCTTCCTCTAAAGGAATTCACTGACCATCTGTCTTGTTAATCGAACAAGCCATTGGAGATGCCATGCATCCAATCTCCTTGAAGAGAAGAATGCACTCCATCCATCCAGGTGTGAAGACATATTAAATATACATGAAGACATCTCACAGCTAGGGGTCATGTTACGTGCTTTCGGAGGGGAGGTCAACCAAACACTGACAAAGAAGCAACTTGGGTACTTAATCAAATAATACGGTTAGATGTTAACTCATTAGACCTTAATTGTGCTGGTCAGAAGGCCATCTGTGCAGCAACATTATAGATTTCTCACTGGATGCTTATGTTTTGCATAGTCAGAATTTGTTTTGAGTTTTTTGCATTTGCATAGACATTTTCATAGGAGTTATGCGTTTATGCCAAACAGTGGCATTGCTTTATATTTGGTTTTAAAATAAAATAAATTTTTATAATAAAAAATAAAAAATACCTACATCTGGTATGCAGGAACCAGTAAAGCCGAAAAGTCCATTGGCATTATCACTCTTCATGACTTTGAGGATGGCGGTCGGTCTAGGCATCGGCAGACGGGCTCCACCTTGAACTCCACCAGTTGTAGGTAGAAAACCTCCTCACCCTCCTCTTCTTGATCGTCCCGTACTTTGACCAAAAATGACTTCAGTTTCTCCTCCTGCCTGTATGTCAGGTACCCTGACACATTGTGGAGGTCGTTCTTGGCTGGTTGGCTGTGGAGCTCGTGAATCTCGGAGCGGTTGAGCCAGCTGGAGTACAGCCGGAGATCTTGTAGAAGACCAGTGAAGCGCTGTTCACCATCTGGGTTGGAACCGATCCTAATAGGCGCAGCATCTGGTGTGGCTTTTTGGGTAAACATCTGGGCTTGCAACCCTAATGGTTATGTTTAAACCCCAGAAGATCTTATGATAGAAGTCAAGTCAAGTCTGCTTTATTGTCAATTCTTTCACATGTACAGCACATACACACAGAGAACGTTACCCCAGGATGCTTCAGATGGATGGATTTCTTAAGATAACGTGTAAGGTCTTTGCCACAGAATACGATGCTAAAGCATTGTACAGTAGGTTACTGTGTTAACGTTTGCTAGATAAGGTGTTCCATTTTTAGAGTGTTTCTTAACACAGCTAGAGTGTTCTGAGTGGTTTTCTAGGTGACGACTTACTGGTCAATGTCAGAAAAGCTTTGTCCCTAAATATAGCTTAAAAATGGTCTATGTAAGTCTAAAGGACTTTTTTTCTCTTCCTTTTCACCAAGTCAGTTAAATTGGATTACTTTAAGTAATTTAAAATTAATAGCACACCTCTATTTTGAGCAACAAAAAAAGAGAATAAACTTATACCAAGGTGTAAAAAAATAAAATAAAATGCACATCTCTTAATCTCAAAAATGTTTAGGATTATTATATCACATTATATTATGACCATAAGTGGTGTCTGTAGCGGACCTTGATGCTATAAAGGGTTGTACTTGGTTGCCAATAACCTTTTGTATTTGATTATATTTTCCTTATGACAATTTTATGATTGGTTTATATAGTACAAACACTTTTTCCATTTTTATCAAAGAATAAGGCAGAAAATAGTTTATATGTCACTTAGCCCTTATATTCTTTATTTATTACCTGACGATGACTTAAACACATAACCCATAAATTGTCGCAATCGTGTGTTTATTGTCTTCACGTTTCATCAGTCAAAATGTTTCTTCTTTTTATTCAGTTTAGCTACAACGACAGCCGGATGCCTTTGTCCATATTAGGGATTTCCTGCACACGTCATAAGTCATTACTTCTATGAGGTAGTTTTGGACTTTCAGCGCGAGAGTGCCCTGCAGCTTGGAGTATGAATGAAACATACACTGCAGGAGAGTATTCAGCACTCCATAATGTTCACATCGTTTTGGATATGAATAAAACATCAGGTCATGCAAAGACCATCTTGTCTCTTTGAATTTAAATCCAGATTTATTCACACTGGCCCTTGAAAACCTCTATGAACCAAAAAAAAACTCTGCTTGCCCTAGAAAAGTGCAGGTGTCACAACCGGGACAAAGAGGCAGACAGGCAGGATAACGTTAAGCAGAGAGATTTAATCACAGGAACTTAAGAGAGGCTTCCAACCAAAAAGAGTTCAACATAGGCAGTAAGGGAAGCAAAACACAGTCTTATCTGGGTCGGCACTCCGATCCTTCGGCCGAGAACTGAGGATTCCGAGGGGAACAGGCAGACTGGAAGACGAGGAACCAGGACAGATTAGCTTGCAACCTTGAGACCAGCTGATGAGTGAACGAGGTGAGTGAGTATTTGAATGGTGTGGTAAGTGGGTGCAGGTGTCCGTGATCAGTAATCAGGTGATTGTGAGCGGGTGTAGGAGGCTGATCCGGCTGGTGAGGCAGGTGTTTCCGTGACAGCGGGGGATGAATTTACGTTAATTTAAAAGTGCAGGAGATGTGTCCCCCATGTATTCTACGCCCATGTGTTGCATAATAAATGTACATAATCTCTACTGGAGGACTGAAAAAAGAACACGCAATGAGGCTAAGAAACAGGACTATACTCAAAGCAGTGTATTCAAGCAAGCACTGTCTGACCCAGCTAACAACACATAATAGTGAAATGTCTTTGGAGAAACACAATGTCGTGACATATCTGTGTCCCTTCCAATCACCATTGACATAGCCTTCTTAGTGGGCCAAGATAACTCATTATATGAGCAGGTGGGGAAGAGGAACATTTTCTATGATGTGACAGTGGTGAAATTGGAATAAAAAGTTTTCATTGGTTACACCAGCTTAAAGCAGTAACCTCCTGACCACCAGAGAGACATTAAAAGGCACACAACTGTACAAATTGAGGAAATACGCTTTATGGAGCCCAAACAAGAACATTTAACAAAGGCTGCAATCACCAGTAAAGCTAACAAAAAGAGACAATCTCAGATATCCATGCAGTTAATGTGTACATTCACTTGACTGAAAATGGTATAAGAGATGTCAAGAAAGTCTTAGTAGGGGCTCTATTGTTTTCAGAGAGAGAGAGAGAGAGAGAGAGAGTACACCGACTGCCTTTATGTGCTGCTAACAATGTCCAGTGGCCCAGTGTTCAGTCAAGCATATCTTCCTGTGAAAAGCTAAACAATAGCATAGGGCTCTCACAAGACAAGATATGGGCCACAAGAATAGGTGAGGAACCACATCTCATTGCTTGACCAATATAAGCATGAGGAATTTGTCTTTAAGAGGAACTCCAAATGGAGTACTATGGCAGTTGTGATTTCCTAATTTGTAGTGCAGTTGTTAAAAGGCTAAACTATGGGGTGCTGAAATAAATAAAAAAAATGTTTTGATGCTAATGATGTGAAATGTTGAGAACAATTTTAATAAATACATTTTACCAAAGAGCAAAAAACTCAATCCTTGAAATACATTTTTTGTGTATCCAAAAAAAGGATAGACCCTTTTTTTTTGGTAGTATAGTATATTTTTATACTGATTTTAATCAATAAATATATATAATTTAAATAATACAATTTGTAATAATAATAATAATAATAATAATAATATATAAATAAATTATCAATTAATTAATTATAACAATTATAATGTATGCTTTATAGTTATGTATATATTATATTAATTTATACATAATAACACATCATAAATACACTATAAATGAATTTATTTACACATTAATGCTATTTTTATATAATAAAAATGATGAAATACATAAAATATATATAAATTATTACTATAAATGTATTTTATATACACTCAACTAAACTAAAAGTAGAATAAAAATCAAAGTCAAAAATCTCGATCCCTAAATATGGCTTAGGTTCCAAGTCTTTGAGACTTTTCCCCTTTCCTTTCATTTCAGGTGGTGATGATGATGATGATTATAATACTAATTTATATACTCAACATTTATATATATTTCAAATTTTATAATCAATATTTATGTGGGACATATGCATATTTGGGACAAATGACAACTTTTGCAGTCCAAATTTACATTGTTTTAAAAAAGACAAACTTAACTCACCATTCCTTTTAGACTCTTAATCCCCCTAGGGATTGGACTCCCATCCAGATAAAACTCAATAATTCCATCTTCCACAGCGATGACAACATGAACCCATGTATTATCCTCTACAAATTTAGTTGCAGTAGCTCGTGCCACCTGTGTGCTGTTAGATCCTATGGTTGTGTAATGAAGCATAACAGTAACATAGGACTCATTAGTCTGGACCTGAATTCCGTAATAGATAGTTCCATTCTTGTTGCCTTTAGAAACAATAAATCCATCTGTATTAGGCCTGGACATCAGCCAGACTGACAGGGTAAAGTTAGCCAGGTTCACTGGAACCTGCAGATGGGTTTCTGCACTGATGGATCCATAAGCTCCTGGAAGTCCAGAGAAGAAGAAAGCATCAGTGCCAGCATGGCGTCTTCTGGCATGTGGTCGGAGCTCTACGGCCTGAGGAAATGAGGCCATCAATGTCAAGTCTTCCATGGGTGAGAGACCATGTGGGAAAGCTCCTGACAGGATTTCCCAGGCCACACACACATCTCCGAAAGTGCCTTGCTGACGAAGTATGGTGAAGGATGTGACATCCAACATGTCACTGACTAACACGACGTCCTCGGCTACCTCATGCTCCAGACTCTCAGGGGCAATAGCAAAAACTCCAAATGGGTCATCATTGAAAGGTATGAGAATGGATGCATTGAGGTCTTTCTTTGCCAGTTTTCCTCCTTCACCAGGATAGCCAAATGTAACTGATGTAATAAATATGCACTTAAAAACTAACTTTAAGACCTCATGGAATAAGTGCAGCTTCCTTTTCTGTGGTGAAGTACTTGCTGTTAAAACAGACAGTCTGCATACTTTTCGAGAAAGATCATTACAATTTTTTAAATAATTGGTTTTAGGTTACAGTTTGCTACTTAGTTGATTTCAGGTGGTATTATGGGGAGGGACATTCTGAGTGTAGAGAGCATTTGATTGGACAAAGATCTGTGTAGTGCATGATTCATCAATATGTTGGTCCATTTCTTCCAAAAGAAGAAAAAAAAGCTTTCGTGAAGCCTTTAAGAATGATTAACTAAAGCCAGTGGCCGCTGATATTGACTTTACCTGAGACGTTCATAAGTCTGAGCTCATAAAACTCATTGAACTCTGGGAGCTTGTCTGAGATGGCTTCAAGAACAATAGGCTTTGCCTTCTCCCTTGTACGAAATACTACAGAACCAGATGTGTTCAGAAATTCTTGGTGAGGTTCAAGGGCGGGGGTGTCATTGGCGAACAGCTGCCAGTATATTGTGACATTGCCAAAGTGTCCTCTGTCTCGAAGAACACTGGAGAAACAAAAGGAAACATGAGTTCACAGAGAGTAGAATATGAATACTTCTTTTCTAATACTAAAAGACTCACTAAAAGTTATTGGTTCTTCCCTCCTCCACTGGTTTCTGAGTGGGATCCAGAGAGAATATCCCATTGACATCGTCATTGGCCTCAATCACCACTGTAGCAGTGTCTTGACCATATACCACTGCATCACCTGACAAGACCCATACAAACACACTTAAGTACAGTATCACTCTCATACTCTCACATTTATTTGGCAGCATTATAGGTCATTCTATCTGTCTTGATATCTGCAAAAATGTAAAAGATGAAATAAAACACAACTATTTTAACATACACTACTGTTCAAATATTTGGGGTTGTTAAGATTACAAGAAGTCTCTTATGCTCACTAAATCTGCATTATTAATTTGATCAGAAATACAGTAAAAAAAACTTACTTCCATTTAAAATGTTTTCTATTTTAAAATACAATTTATTCCTGTGTAATGGCTAAGCTTAATTTTCAACAGTTATTACTCCAGGCTTCAGTGTCACATGATCCTTCAGGAATCATTCTAATATGTTGATTTGATGCTCAAGACACATTTCTTATTACTCTTAATGTCAAACTTTTGAAAGATAGTGTATTAGGCGAACAATTATTGGAATTATCTTTGTGACCAAGCCTTTTTTATATTACATTACAGAATTGCATTGTAAACGTTATAACATTTTTGTGACATAGCACAAATTAGCATGCAATTAAATGATCATAATAAAAGTTCAATCAAGTATAACTCCAGTCAGATTCATAATGAATAATACAAACATTTTATTCAGAATCCTTTTCAATTTTCTCATTAACAAATGCTTGCGCTTTCAAATCTGTGGCAGCACATTTGTGTAACATTCACAAATTGTAACAGTCATGCTAAATATCATTCTACATGTAACACTGCTGTAATTGGTACAAACTAACCACAGAAATCATATTACGCTCTCAAAAGCTCAACTTTATGTCGTAATAACACCAATGTATCTGAACAAAATCCCTCAGGGTACGTGGTAAAACCTCCAGAGACAGCTCTTGGTGGGTTTGCTTTGTGATCTGCAGAAGGACAGTTTCTACTTCCATTTAAAATGTTTTCTATTTTAAAATACAATTTATTCCTGTGTAATGGCTAAGCTTAATTTTCAACAGTTATTACTCCAGGCTTCAGTGTCACATGATCCTTCAGGAATCATTCTAATATGTTGATTTGATGCTCAAGACACATTTCTTATTACTCTTAATGTCAAACTTTTGAAAGATAGTGTATTAGGCGAACAATTATTGGAATTATCTTTGTGACCAAGCCTTTTTTATATTACATTACAGAATTGCATTGTAAACGTTATAACATTTTTGTGACATAGCACAAATTAGCATGCAATTAAATGATCATAATAAAAGTTCAATCAAGTATAACTCCAGTCAGATTCATAATGAATAATACAAACATTTTATTCAGAATCCTTTTCAATTTTCTCATTAACAAATGCTTGCGCTTTCAAATCTGTGGCAGCACATTTGTGTAACATTCACAAATTGTAACTGTCATGCTAAATATCATTCTACATGTAACACTGCTGTAATTGGTACAAACTAACCACAGCAATCATATTACGCTCTCAAAAGCTCAACTTTATGTCGTAATAACACCAATGTATCTGAACAAAATCCCTCAGGGTACGTGGTAAAACCTCCAGAGACAGCTCTTGGTGGGTTTGCTTTGTGATCTGCAGAAGGACAGTTTCGTAATTAACTTTCTACAGTCACCCAACCCTTTTCATGAATGTGTGCGTGTTCCACAATACAAGGATTAGAGAGGGCTTTTGAGAGTCAAGGCCAATCAACAGAGCTCTGTGTGAATCAAAACAAATGTTTAATGGGGTGGATTTATTGGCACTACAGAGCAGAGTTGAAGAGCAGTATTTGTCTTTCAGAGAGGGAATTTAATGAAGCTAATTGGGCAACATAGACAATGCACTTAAAAGTTGGGGATTTGAAGGGCTGGCAAAAGAAGTCACCCAAAATAATGCAGCACAAACCAAAAGTCAATGCATGTTGAATAGGACCCAAAGTTTGCAACATAAAATGCTCTGCATATATGGTTAATTGGAAGCTGAGGACGTGACAAACCTGTAGCATTGAAGAGGACTATGTAGAATGGTTCATCTGTCTCTGGTATGTCATCATCTACCACAGCAACAGACATGTTCTTCATCCACTCTCCAAAATCAAAGGCGAACATTGAGTCGTTACTCAGTGGAGTGAAGTCTCCTGGTGATGTGTCACCGTACTCAAAACGATACTTCACTATGGTGATAAAGTTAGCTAGCCCAGCTTGCAGAATGGTGAAATTGGCCACACCCCCTTCTCGCACCCTCTGAACCACAGGCTCTATAAAACAATACAAAAGAACAAATTGTTATATTATTTTGATATATTGATACAATGAGCAGCTATATCAGTATAAAGACTAATAAAACAGCCATAAAATTAAAAATATATGTTTTTTTATATTTTTGAAAAAGCCTATGCTTACCAAGGCTGCATTTATAATACAGTAAAAACAGCAATGGTATGAATTATCATTCAAATTTAAAATAACTACTCCATTTTAATATATTTTAAAATGTAATTTATTCCTGTGATGAAAAGGCTGAATTTTCAACAGTCATTACTCTAGTCTTCAGTGTCACATGATCCTACAGAAATCATTCTAATATGCTGATT
>NW_015505665.1:904217-928096 GCF_001515645.1 Sinocyclocheilus grahami | reverse complement strand
GATAGTCATTATTTTTTGCTCAGAAAAAAAGGACACATTCTAACGAACAAAAAAAATAAAATATAAATAAATAAATAAAGCTGGACTTTTGTTTTGATGCTTGAAGGTAGACTTTTGTACTTTTTTTTTTTTTTACCCCTAAAGGGTGTATATTAGTACCTTACAAGTACATAGTATTACCTAAAGTGTACATAATATTACCTTTCAACAAGAAACCGTCCCAGTAAACCGTCCCATTTTGTACAGTACTTGTCCTATATCCTACACATACTCAAAAAATAAGTCATGCCAACCGGTTTGCAATAAAACATGGTCTCATATTACACAATTGTGCTTCAGACATATGGAAGAGGTGGCTTCTGTTGTTAATGAACAGACTCAGCTGGTGAAGTACAAAGGGAAAAGAATTAAGACGACAAGGCTGTTTAATGAAAAACACAACTAAAATATGTTTCTCTGCCACAGCACAGTAGACAATGGACTATATGAACGGTTACTTCCTGGCTTTAGATAAGCCAACTCAGTCAACTGTCAAAATCAGCTGTGCTATAAAGGGAGCATCCTTTGCTCAATTTCTCTACATAATCTATCTGCTAAATTGTCCCGTGAGTCATTCACTGATTGACTGACAGTGATAATTGTAGCAACGGACAGAACAAAACATCAGACAAGCTGATGTCAAAAATAAACCTGTGTATTAAGTGATTCAGACTAAATTCAGACAAACAAAACAGCAGCAACAAGTCTGTGTTGGCTAAATATATTTAGAAGCTTCTACAGTTAAAGATAAAACTTAAAAAGTAGTTTTTAGATTAAATCTAAAAATATTTCAAAACATTTAATGCATTATTATTATTTAACTGTTACACCACCATTAGCCTAATTCTTATTTAAAGGGGAGCTCTTATGCTATTCCATGCATTCTGAGTTTACACTGTTAAAGAGTTGGATTCCCATTAGGGATGCACCCAATTTTCGGCAACCGAAATTATTTGGCCGAAAATAGCAACAAAAGCTATTTCGGTGTTCGGCCGAATAAGCAAAAAGACCAAATAAATTGTGCCGAACAATGACGTGACACGATCAAAAAGAGGCGTGCACTAATGCAACAAACATGACGGCAGTGTGGAAGCATTTAAAACTGTCCGAGAAAGACGCAAAAATCAATACAAGCACCGACAGCGAGAGACTGTTTAGCACCGCATCGCATGTCTTCGATGAGAAGAGGAAGGGGTGGTTGTTGCTGGTTACTGTATGATGACTGAAATCGCGAAATGCCCTTAAACAATTAAATAAACTGCAGAACGTTGTGTTTTCTAATACACGAGCGAATTCCATGTATTCAAACAGCACTGCATGAGCTCGCTGCGCCAGGGTTCAAAGTCCAAAGCGCGAGGAAAATCTGTGCTGAAATAGTGTTATTCGTCTGTTGCTTAGTAACATTTTTATGAATTTTTACAAGGCGTGTGACAATGCGATACGTGCAACAAACGTCTTCCCAAATTCGTAATGAGAATCATTCGTCAATAAAAAGAAGCACTGAGGTCTTCCTGTGGGTGTGATAATTGTAGCAACGGACAGAACAAAACATCAGACAAGCTGATGTCAAAAATAAACCTGTGTATTAAGTGATTCAGACTAAATTCAGACAAACAAAACAGCAGCAACAAGTCTGTGTTGGCTAAATATATTTAGAAGCTTCTACAGTTAAAGATAAAACTTAAAAAGTAGTTTTTAGATTAAATCTAAAAATATTTCAAAACATTTAATGCATTATTATTATTTAACTGTTACACCACCATTAGCCTAATTCTTATTTAAAGGGGAGCTCTTATGCTATTCCATGCATTCTGAGTTTACACTGTTAAAGAGTTGGATTCCCATTAGGGATGCACCCAATTTTCGGCAACCGAAATTATTTGGCCGAAAATAGCAACAAAAGCTATTTCGGTGTTCGGCCGAATAAGCAAAAAGACCAAATAAATTGTGCCGAACAATGACGTGACACGATCAAAAAGAGGCGTGCACTAATGCAACAAACATGACGGCAGTGTGGAAGCATTTAAAACTGTCCGAGAAAGACGCAAAAATCAATACAAGCACCGACAGCGAGAGACTGTTTAGCACCGCATCGCATGTCTTCGATGAGAAGAGGAAGGGGTGGTTGTTGCTGGTTACTGTATGATGACTGAAATCGCGAAATGCCCTTAAACAATTAAATAAACTGCAGAACGTTGTGTTTTCTAATACACGAGCGAATTCCATGTATTCAAACAGCACTGCATGAGCTCGCTGCGCCAGGGTTCAAAGTCCAAAGCGCGAGGAAAATCTGCACTGAAACAGTGTTATTCGTCAGTTGCTCAGTAACATTTTTATAAATTTTTACAAGGCATGTGACAATGCGATATGTGCAACAAACGTTTTCCCAAATTCGTAATGAGAATTATTTGTCAACAAAAAGAAGCACTGAGGTCTTCCTGTGGGTTTCTGCCAAAATAAAAGCTGAGAAAAAGCAAGAACCCCACCAACATTAATAAATGTTATTATTGTAATTTTACTGTTGTTCTGTAAAAAAAAATAAAACGACAGTAATAAGGATAATAATAATTACAACAGCTAAGCAAAAATGCTTTACATGTCTTGAAATAATAATTTCTAAACATTAAACATTGACTGTCAGTCTTAATTCACCTGTTTCTCATTGTTTCTCATTAAAATTAATTAAAGTAAATAGTGTAAATTACATCGCTAATGTCATAGAATAGCACATTGTAACGCAGTGTTCCAACGTGCCCCATCTGCGCAACTGGAATTTAAAACTGGTTAGTGTCTTCTGCTAGTAATCAAAGCATTAAAAAAAACTATCTGAACTGATAAATACCAGATTGGAGATTAAAATAATAGCAGATTTGTCTCATTTTAAATGAATAATAAAAACTGAGATACAAATTTTACTTAAGCCAGAATTTAAATGTTACTATGGTAAAATAAATATTCAAACCACGTGTGTTTAATGTTTAAGAAAACGTATGGGTGAAATAATGTTCCATCATCATTCAACGTAACAAGTATAATTATGTAAAAATTAAACAGCATACTTATTCTGACCTGTATTTAAGTGATCATACAAAATGTTATTGTTTTTTAAATTATTAAAAACTTCTTGATGACAAATTGGTAAAACCTAGTGATCTGATAGATAGTGGCAACGATTGGTAAAGATTTAAAATTACAATTAATTAGTATTTTAGAGCTACACTGTGATCCGTAAATAAAGTCGTTTAATGTCATCTAATGGTTCTTGTTCTAAATATGCCTGACTGAATTTTTGGTATACAAACTACTATTACACTGAATTATATATATTTTTTTTCTGTAAATCATAGTAAAAATGAATGATAGTCATTATTTTTTGCTCAGAAAAAAAGGACACATTCTAACGAACAAAAAAAATAAAATATAAATAAATAAATAAAGCTGGACTTTTGTTTTGATGCTTGAAGGTAGACTTTTGTTCTTTTTTTTTTTTTACCCCTAAAGGGTGTATATTAGTACCTTACAAGTACATAGTATTACCTAAAGTGTACATAATATTACCTTTCAACAAGAAACCGTCCCAGTAAACCGTCCCATTTTGTACAGTACTTGTCCTATATCCTACACATACTCAAAAAATAAGTCATGCCAACCGGTTTGCAATAAAACATGGTCTCATATTACACAATTGTGCTTCAGACATATGGAAGAGGTGGCTTCTGTTGTTAATGAACAGACTCAGCTGGTGAAGTACAAAGGGAAAAGAATTAAGACGACAAGGCTGTTTAATGAAAAACACAACTAAAATATGTTTCTCTGCCACAGCACAGTAGACAATGGACTATATGAACGGTTACTTCCTGGCTTTAGATAAGCCAACTCAGTCAACTGTCAAAATCAGCTGTGCTATAAAGGGAGCATCCTTTGCTCAATTTCTCTACATAATCTATCTGCTAAATTGTCCCGTGAGTCATTCACTGATTGACTGACAGTGATAATTGTAGCAACGGACAGAACAAAACATCAGACAAGCTGATGTCAAAAATAAACCTGTGTATTAAGTGATTCAGACTAAATTCAGACAAACAAAACAGCAGCAACAAGTCTGTGTTGGCTAAATATATTTAGAAGCTTCTACAGTTAAAGATAAAACTTAAAAAGTAGTTTTTAGATTAAATCTAAAAATATTTCAAAACATTTAATGCATTATTATTATTTAACTGTTACACCACCATTAGCCTAATTCTTATTTAAAAGGGAGCTCTTATGCTATTCCATGCATTCGGAGTTTACACTGTTAAAGAGTTGGATTCCCATTAGGGATGCACCCAATTTTCGGCAACCGAAATTATTTGGCCGAAAATAGCAACAAAAGCTATTTCGGTGTTCGGCCGAATAAGCAAAAAGACCAAATAAATTGTGCCGAACAATGACGTGACACGATCAAAAAGAGGCGTGCACTAATGCAACAAACATGACGGCAGTGTGGAAGCATTTAAAACTGTCCGAGAAAGACGCAAAAATCAATACAAGCACCGACAGCGAGAGACTGTTTAGCACCGCATCGCATGTCTTCGATGAGAAGAGGAAGGGGTGGTTGTTGCTGGTTACTGTATGATGACTGAAATCGCGAAATGCCCTTAAACAATTAAATAAACTGCAGAACGTTGTGTTTTCTAATACACGAGCGAATTCCATGTATTCAAACAGCACTGCATGAGCTCGCTGCGCCAGGGTTCAAAGTCCAAAGCGCGAGGAAAATCTGTGCTGAAATAGTGTTATTCGTCTGTTGCTTAGTAACATTTTTATGAATTTTTACAAGGCGTGTGACAATGCGATACGTGCAACAAACGTCTTCCCAAATTCGTAATGAGAATCATTCGTCAATAAAAAGAAGCACTGAGGTCTTCCTGTGGGTTTCTGCCTAAATAAAAGCTGAGAAAAAGCAAGAACTCCACCAACATTAATAAATGTTATTATTGTAATTTTACTGTTGTTCTGTAAAATAAAATAAAACGACAATAATAAGGATAATAATAATTACAACAGCTCTGTTAATACGTTTATTATAGCATTCACAAATAGTTCATAGTTCTGGGATCTGTAATATTTTCTAATGTTTTAAAAGAAGTCTCTTCTGCTCAGCAAGGCTGCATTTATTTGTACAGTAAAAAATGCATGCCTGATTCAAGAAGAGGGTCTCAAAAATGGCCAAAAAATCTTATTGTACTAGGTTTTATTGGTATAATGTCTGTTAGAATGTAAACAAATGTTAAGTAAAAGTGTTAAGTAAATATTTTTAAATCACATTTTGGCTATTTGATTAATGCAATGGTGAAAAAAAATTGGCAAAATGGGGGGAAAATGTGAAAAACCGTGTTCGGTATTCGGCCCACTGTTTCATATTGTTCGGCTTCGGCCAAGATTTTTCATTTCGATGCATCCCTAATTCTCATGCTAAATATGGCCAAAGTCTCAAAAATAAGATTTGGACGTATGATGGAATATTTCTGTGCCTTCTGTCTTCTTCAGGGTTCGTATAAGTTTCGGAACGTTTTTTTTCAAGTGTGGCCCTTCATGATGTCATAAAGGACAGAATTACTCATATGGGCATTTCTCCAGGAAGAGCGCAAGCAAACAGCAAACAGAGTGAGAGCAAGAGCAGCCCATCAAAAGTATCACCCAGGAACCGGTTTCGAAGTCAAGGTATCGGTATCGGTATCGATATCGAACATTTTTAAATGATACCCAGCCCTACATTTCAGTGATGAATGTTTTATAAACAAGGCCCTATTCAAACCTGGATTTGCAGACCATTTGATACTGAAAGATGGAGCAGTCCCAGCGATAAAAGATCCCGGTCATGAGTCGGAACCGCAGGCAGTAAGTAAAACTGCATCAAATTTCTGTGTTATGTTGGTAATCAGCGCGTAAGTGCATGTAAACAACTCAAACGAAAAGTGAATCAAAAGTTATCCAGGGATAATGCGATGATGTATTGTGAGTGCTTAATACATTTAAATACCAATAGCCGCTAAGCAAATGAGTACAGTACTCAACAGAGGCGTCATGCCCATTCAAAGGGGCACGTGCCCCCTCAGATTTTTGAGCCAAGTTCATTTTGAATGCAGCTTCCAAAAGACAAAAATAGCCGATTAATATTTTTTATATTTAATACAATCACACCGTGATTAGAACATTCAGTGCGTCATATCATCAGCTGCTAAATTCAAATCTGCGTTCGCTGGCTGGCACTGAGCCAGATGCAGACGCGTTTATACAGCTCTGCGCATTAACCAATCACACACGATGCTGTTGAGCTTATGAATGCAATGACCAATCAGAGGTGTTCAGGTGAGTCATCGCTAAAATGCTAAAATGCTGGTGTTTTCTTCACTCGCTCTCTGACTGAATACCTCTTTCTGGTGAATTTCTGGTGAATTCTCTTGTCAGAAACAACAAAGTGCAAATGTGTGTACGAATCTGTGAGATATTCATTTCATAGTGTAAACAGCTTCAGTGATTTTAATGGGAGTTTTTGAGAGTGCTTGAACTCTAGACTGTCAGTGAAAATGTTCTTTGATAATGTAAATGTTCTTTGCTCTCTTTCAGTACAATGAAAGTGTTATGATAAGTAGCCTAGCTTGCAATGTTTTTATTCACATTAACTTGCAATGTTAAATTCACATTAAATATAAATTCAGTCGTATTAAAAATATGTTATGGCATGACACCCATATCCGTTAATTAAGTAAACAAACAGGTTTTTATGCATAGTTAATAGATTACATTATTAGGTTACTTTGACCATCGCCCACTATAGATCAGCATAATCTATAAAGGTGAGAATCAAGATATTTCATGATATAGTTAATGCGTTTGGGGATGTTTAGAATAAAAAGGAAAAAATTAATAAAACATAAGTGCTGTTATGGCTGCTGTGTGTCACATGACGACACACATAAGTGTTTAAAAATGTTCATGACTATGAAGCTAAGTTATTGATTATTATCAAGAATACCATTATGATGTCCTTTACGAGAGAGCACCACTAGCCAGCTAAAGTTAGCCTAAACAGTTACGATAGTCTTTAGTTGTCTGCATTTAAATGTACAATTACGTGTCTGGGTTCTCTCCTGGGATTACCTGGCTCGGCATATAAAATTATATGCTGTTAAATAACATGAAACTGTCATTTATCATTATTTATGGTATTTTGTTTCTGACAAGAATGAGGCAGGAGAGGTTTGTGTGAGGGTCTCAAGAGTCTCTACCTATATATACCACAACATCAAATGAGCTTCACCGGAAGTTTACGAACTGGCTTATCTTTATGCGGAAGTTCTAAAGAACGTTCCATGCATATATTCAATTCTAACAACAGCCGTCCCCCTAAAACAAGATTTAGATAGGCTTGTGTGGTAACCCTAGTGAAAAATAGATATACTAAAATGTATTTGAAATACATTTATTTCATGCTAAGTATACTACAAATACATTTACATATTTATGTATGTACCGTAATTAAAAAAACTGTAATTGTACTTTTAATATACTAAACTGGTATAAAGTCTGCTAAATTGGAACAACTAATTTTGTACTTTGTAATGTTTTTATTATTTATTAGCTCTAAAAAGGGGAATATTTATGACGAATTATAACTGGTTATAAGTAACTGAGAATTCTTCAAGGTGGCAAAGAGAATTTACAAAGGGACCAAATTGTTATTCTTTATTAACACTTATCTTTATGCGGAAGTTCTAAAGAACGTTCCATGCATATATTCAATTCTAACAACAGCCGTCGCCCTAAAACAAGATTTAGATAGGCTTGTGTGGGAACCCTAGTGAAAAATAGATATACTAAAATGTATTTGAAATACATTTATTTCATGCTAAGTAGTGAAAAAGTGTTGGCCCCCTTCCTGATTTCTTAATTTTTTGCATGTTTGTCACACTTTAATGTTTCAGATCATCAAACTAATTTAAATATTAGTAAAAGATAACACAAGTGAACACAAAATGCAGTTTTTAAATGAAGGTTTTTATTATTAAGGGAAAACAAAATCCAAAACTACATGGCCCTGTGTGAAAAAGTGTTTGCCCCCTAAACCTAATAACTGGTTGGGCCACCCTTAGCAGCAACAACTGCAATCAAGCGTTTGCGATAACTGCGATTTGCGATAACCTCTCCTGCCTCATTCTTGTCAGAAACAAAATACAGTAAATATGTAAATAGATTTTAACTATAAGGAGCATGAAATAAATGCATTTTAAATATATTACTTTTTTTTTACTAGGGAGGGGATGTAGCTTCCTCCAGCTTTAATGTTTATTCTTTTGTCTTAAGTCCACCTGTCTCATCACGCGGGACCCTGTGTGGTCCATTTCCTTGTGACATCAATCACAGAGTGCTCCGTCTGTGAGCAGCGCCTTCGCACATCTCAATGGATTTAGTGATTATATTACATCCTCTCCGTTTTCTCAACATGTAAGGCCCTATTTAAAGGGAGGTACCAAAACTATACGGAGCATGAAATAAATGCATTTTAAATATATTACTTTTTTTTTACTAGGGAGGGGATGTAGCTTCCTCCAGCTTTAATGTTTATTCTTTTGTCTTAAGTCCACCTGTCTCATCACGCGGGACCCTGTGTGGTCCATTTCCTTGTGACATCAATCACAGAGTGCTCCGTCTGTGAGCAGCGCCTTCGCACATCTCAATGGATTTAGTGATTATATTACATCCTCTCCGTTTTCTCAACATGTAAGGCCCTATTTAAAGGGAGGTACAAAAACAGGGGTGACCACTGCAAATGTTACACCCAGCCGTGAATCACATGCACTGAATGATGCTCAACTGAAGCTGTATAAGGGGGGTGCAAGAAGATCATTCAATCCATTGAGTCCACAGTGCATCTATTCAGTAGATAAAGGGCACCGCTAATGAATTAAACACGGAACGGTATAAAACAGACTACCATAGATGCCAGTCCATGCAAAAAAACAGAAGAAAGACTCGGTAAAACCATGTTGAATGTGTCTAGTGTACAATAACTATAATATTGGTCAGCGTGGGTAGTAAGAAACTACATGTCATTTTGGTATTTAGTCCAATTACAATATTAGTTATTTCGGTACTTCAACATACAAAATGGATATGAAATAATATATATATATATACATTGAATGTATTTATATATATATACATGTATATGTATATGTATATGTGAAAAACTCTGTCCAAAGCCAAAGCCCCCCTTTTTATTTGATTTATTTTGGTCAAAATAGTACAAAATCATTCTTGTGTGTAAATACATAATCCAAAAGTAGCTTAGATTACCTAAAAGTGTCATATAAAAGATAATGTTACTGATTATTTCAGTCATATCATTTGGAATCAGTGTCAGATAACCCAACACTGCAGGCATCATGACTAACTCCCTACATGCAAAACTAGAGACCCTAAAGTGAGAAGGGACCTTCACATCACTTAAACTGATGTGCGTAAAGAGGAGTGAAATCACAGTTTGAGTTTTGGATGACAGGGGGCTTCGCGAGCCCGTCCCATCTCAAAGCCCCTATGTGGGGAGGAGCCTCGCCGACTGTTTTATGTCAATGGGAGCGGGAGGAGACACAAAGCGCGTTGAAGACCCTCACAGTAACCATGGAAGCGCAGGAGAATGGCCTCTCATCCGCAACCGATATAAATTGATTTAATGTTACCATGTTTATAAACGATTACATCTGATGTGTTTATTATCACGAGAGGAAGAAAAAAAAAAACCTACCAAACCAATCTGTCATAATTGGCTGTGGTCGCAGGAAAAGTGTAGGTTACTAGAGTTTAAAGAGCAGCGCGCTGTGACCATAAAGCCATAAGCCTCTAAACCTTCTTGGCATTGAGTGTACAAGTTTATGACAAATTGTCACATCTGTCCACTCCTGGAGGACAGACACCCTCTAAATGCCCTGGTCTTTAATGGGAAGCATTGTTTAACTTGTCTCTACAGAATCCCCTACAGGTGCTCAAGAGTGTTAAGATTTGGTGAAATACATGTCCACTGAAGGATTTTTACCTTCGGAGAATGCATATAGTAATTGTCATGTTGAAAAAAAATGTCCAAGAACGCACGGAATGATGAGTGAGCATCTTCTGTTTCAAGTTTTAGTTTTACATCACATGGTGGTGTGTGATTTCATGACAGCATTGATAAAGCACAACTCCCTCACTTCAGCACTCATACAGTACATCCCTCCCTATATAAGAGCTTTACTACCACTGATCGTCACTGTGGGAACCAGGCACTTCTCACTATACTCCTCCTCTAACAACACCATAACATTTTGGATGCCGTTAGACCCGAAATGATTGACTTGGTCTCATGAGACCAGGGTATGGATTCCCAGAAATCTATATTTTGTAAAAATGGACCTATCAGTGTACATTTTATATAGCCTACCTGTACTCAGTTGCGTGCACAGACCTCCGGAGGGGCAGGGGCTAAGCGATGTTGCTAGGGCACAATCGATGCACTGTGAGTTGTAAGGTCTTATATAGACAGGTGTGTGGGTTTCCTAATCAAGTCCAATCAGTATAATCAAACACAGCTGGACTCAAATGAAGGTGTAGAACCATCTCAAGGATGATCAGAAGAAATGGACAGCACCTGAGTTAAATATATGAGTGTCACAGCAAAGGGTCTGAATACTTAGGACCATGTGATATTTCAGTTTTTCTTTTTTAATAAATTTGCAAAAATGTCAACAATTCTGTGTTTTTCTGTCAATATGGGGTGCTGTGTGTACATTAATGAGGAAAAAAATTAACTGAAATGATTTTAGCAAATGGCTGCAATATAACAAAGAGTGAAAAATGTAAGGGGGTTTGAATACTTTCCGTACCCACTGTATACAGTATAATGTGTATATATAGATATATAGATATATATATATATGTACACACACACAGCAAGGCTATAAGGTCTTTGTGCTAATACATATGTGCTAGGGCTCTATGTTTGTGGTTCATAAATTAATAACTCTTATAGGTGAATTAATTATTCTTGTACTGACTTTTGTTCTCTTCCAACAAAGCACACAACTGTTTTGGTGGCTTTTCCTGCCTCTAAAGACTGACTATGGCTCAAGCCACTGTGCAGCCTGTGAAGGAGTATTTCATTAGTTGTGAATTGATGTGAATGACAGAGGAAGGCTGTAATAGTGTTAACTACTAGAGGAAGCCACAGGTAAGAAATTCTTTTAGGTCTCATAATTTGTGTCATACCTGGCACAAATGAAATTCTGCAAACAGACTCTGAAGTTCAAAACAACTTGTTGTGCTCAGTGACAGCCATCATTTCCATATGTGTTTTTATATAATTATGATCTACCTAATGATATACATTGTAAAACAAACTGCCAAACGACTTTAATTTCTTTATCGTGTAACTCTAAGAGACTTCTTATATTTACATTTACCCACTGCTATCATGAAAAAAACGCCATTACTTGTGTTGCATTTAGAATTTTAAAACCTAAATTTAACATTCAAAACCAAATATTTAAAAAAAAAAATTGCACCCTCTTTAATCATGTTTGAGTCAAGTGACTGAAAGTCTGCTGACTTTTTTCTTGACATATATACAGTACGGCCATCAGCGGGGCAGAGTTATGCCAGTAAACATGAACAGAGCTACAAATCCGTACAGATCTCACATTATCAGAGATCCTATCAAATAAAATATTTGTGTGCGTGTGTGTGTGTGCGTGTGTGTCTGTTTTAGTGCATTGCCACATATTGTTGTTAGGGTGTTTTGAGTGGTTGGTTGCTTTTGAACAGTCAAGTTAGGGTTAGGGTCCCTCACATGGTTTGCAGCTTGACGTGCTGTGAGGGCTTGTGTGCATTAGTGATGCTGATAGCTACACCACTGGTTCTTCACAACTACTGACAGGGTCACCCGTGGACAGGTCTCAGCTGAGATGCCCGACAAAGACAAAATCACTTGATTCTGGACAACAGAAGATCGGCCCCTCAGGTTATTATGCATTTGGTCTATACAAATACTGAAATCACTGCTATACAAAGGCATGATCACATAAATGATGATGATTAGTGAAATTAATTTAAATATAACAACCTTAAGTCTGAACTTCATAATAACTAATAATTATAAAAAAGCATAACAAAACTGTAATGTGCATAATAAAATCTGTAATGTGCTTATTTGTATATGTAAACAGAATGTGCACAAAAACTACTGCTGCCAGTCAATTGCAGTCCATTATGAGCTCAACTATTAATAGTCCCCTGTTGCAAACGTAATAATAATAATAATAATAATAATAATAAACATCATTATAAATAGCTACCTGAAACTGTTGATGATGTGAGGGAAACACAGAGCGATGTTGACGTGGCTTCTGTCTCCAGTAATTTAGCAGCTGAAGTAATGAGGCACATAGGGAACAGTGTTGCCAACTTAGCAATTTTGTTGCAAAATTTAGCAACTTTTCAGACTACCCTAGCAACCTTTTCTTCCAAAAGCACCTAGCAACAAATGTAGCTATTTTTTTAAATTTATTTGGCAGCTTTTAGCAACTTTTGATAAGTGACTCAAACGATAAAAAGGCACAATTTACCATATAAATTACACAAAAAGAGGAAACCAAAGATGCCTAGCAGTACACACGTTACAGGAATTAAGTTAGTTGCTATTTGCAATTGTTTAATTTAATAGTAATAATAATAATAAATGAATACTGTTATTTTTCATTTATGAGACACTTTGTTAGTAGCTTGTACCTGTGATTGTTGATGAGTTAGTACACTGTAAGAAAAGTATGCAGAAAAAATGGAAAAGGTGCTAGTAACTTTCCAGGACATTATCCGTTATCCGTTGTAACCCGAAAACACAAAATACAATGCGTAATTAAAAATGCAGGTACAAAAACCTGTGGAAAAATAAATCCAGAAAATTCCTTCATACTAACACAGTAGATTGTGCATTCTTTTTTACTTTTTCTTAGAGTGCAGCATACTAACTAACTACTAATACACTGCTTTAAAGTATAAAACTTAAATTGTAATCGTTCAAAAATGTGTACGTTTTCGATAATTCAATGAATTTAAAAATAGTTATTTATATTTTAATATTATAGTATGCATTTATATTGCTACGAACAAATCTAAATGAACATATATAAAATATATATATGTTTTTGCTGAGATTTGACACAATTTTGCATCGTGATTACGTAATGACGTCATCACAACATCATTTAGAAACTTTTAGCAACAAATCAACCTTCCTTTAGCAACTTCCCCTGAAGGTGGCGGAAATACACCATTTTGTTGTTTGTCAACCGCCAATAAAATTTCAAGAAGAAGAAGAACTTCCCCTGAAAATTAGTTGGCAACACTGTAGCGGAAACTGGAGAATGCCATAATCACTAAAGTCAAGCGGACCACACTCGTTTCTCAGGTAAACCGCAACAAACTGATAAACAGAAGATTAATGAGTGTTCGTTTATTACCTAAAGTCGAGCTAGATACCCAATGACCGTTTGTTGATATCAAGTTTGGTTAGCATCAGTAGCACGAGACCATTGACCATTGAGATCATTGTGATTTCAAGACATTAACGTTACGTATTATTTAATCACTGGCTGATATGTTTACAGAAATTGCGGTAATATTCTGCATACAAAAATGCTATTTATTTAGTTATTTTCCAGATGAGATATTGTAGTTTTGTTGCGTAACGCTGGCTAAAATAATATGCTAACTGAGATAAGTTACTTAGCTTTTACGTTTATAAACCTTAGTAGCGTTAAGTGGTTTTATTCAATAAGCATATCCGTTTAACGTTTACTTCGTGTGCTTAAAAGACGTTTGGTCCGATGTATTTGTTGGTTTCTTCAATTTAAAACTTGTGAAGTCTTGTTAATATGCTAATACCAGTGTAGCTGCTAGTCAGCGCTACCTGCGTGTGCCAGGCCACTTAAGCAACAGTTCACATGAAAAGCTACTTAATATGTTCATTTATTTATTTTTTATTTTTTTGGCGTTTCAACATTAAGTAGCTAGTGGAAATTCCTAAAATAGCTTCTGTCAACATCGGCCAAGGTTGAATTCGGTCTTATCAGCAATGTTAGCTGTTGCAGAGTGCCTCTACAGTAGGCTACTAAGATATCCATCCATATTTAATTTTTCCACACCTCAACTATGCGGTTTCTTTTAGTCTGACATAGTAAAAGAGAATCCAATGACCTCAGAACCAACAGACATAGCAACAACACGCATGTCCAACAAAACTTCATTCATCTGCCTTTTGTTCTTTTTACAGTGAAAAATGACTGGAAGGAACCAGCACAATGGTTTCCAGTTTGCAACCACAGTGCAGCCACCCACAGGTAGTTACATGTCCGCTTTTGGAAACAACTCAGAGACTGACTACTCAGAGGAGGACGGAGAGACCTTTGAGCTGCGTTCCAGAGGCAAGGAGAGGCATCGCAGGAGTACATCTACAGATTGCAAGGATGATTTTGTCTACTTGATAAGGGACATAAAAGACGGAGATACGCTGATCAGCATTTCTCTGCAATATTTCTGTACTGTAAGTAAGAGTTCCCTTGTTGTACTCTTGCTTTTTCTGCTTCAGTATGTTTATAGAAATGTGACTGGTATGATCAAAATCTTATGTGAATATAAAGAACATTGTTGTGTCAAATTATGCTTGAAATCTAGAATTATACTTGTATCTCGAAATACAATCTAAATGTATAAAGTCCCCCTGCAGTCACTAATTTTGTCCCTTAAAACTCACATTTGATAATCAAATAAGGAGAGGCATCGCAGGAGTACATCTACAGATTGCAAGGATGATTTTGTCTACTTGATAAGGGACATAAAAGACGGAGATACGCTGATCAGCATTTCTCTGCAATATTTCTGTACTGTAAGTAAGAGTTCCCTTGTTGTACTCTTGCTTTTTCTGCTTCAGTATGTTTATAGAAATGTGACTGGTATGATCAAAATCTTATGTGAATATAAAGAACATTGTTGTCAAATTATGCTTGAAATCTAGAATTATACTTGTATCTCGAAATACAATCTAAATGTATAAAGTCCCCCTGCAGTCACTAATTTTGTCCCTTAAAACTCACATTTGATAATCAAATTAGGGATGGGCGATACCACTTATTTTGTTTTCGATACGATACCGATATTTTTCACGGCAGTATCGTCGATATCGATACTAACTCTGTCCTTCTGTCCTCTGATAAGCATTGTTCAGGGCTGCCGTTCCCAAAAGCTTTAATGCTTTCTTATGATACTTTTGGGAAACGCAGCCCCATTTGAATGCACTGTCAGCAGTGCGTGAATGCTCTCTGTGATTGATTAGTTCTGTTTTGCAACATTTGCATGTCCAGATGAGCAGGAAAATAGTTATATCCTACACAATTACTCGCTAACAAAGGTTATTCGTCCAATTCAATGCATATTGTACAAATTAATTTAGTTAAATTAACAAAATCACTGGTAAATAAAACGCACCTTTGTATCTTTTATTTTTTGTTTGAGTATCGATACTTTCGATACTTGCATCAGTATCGATATATTAATAATTTGGATCGATACGCCCATCCCTAATCAAAATTACATACTTGAATGTTTTTTTCCCCCCCATGAAAGTAATTTATTCGTATCTTAAAATGGCTAGGTTGTAACTCTACACCCTTACCTCACTGAACATAGGTGCATCTATGAATATGGACATTATTTCCTGCCTCCATTCATTTTCACCAGCTCGAACCTTCTCCACTTAGTTAGCAGAAGTAAATGCTGTGGTAAAAGCTACACAATGGCAGTGGCAATCTTGGATTAATAGTTATCGCTATGGCATTCATTGCCATTTTGAGAATGAATCCATGAGTGAATGTAGTACAAATTAATTTAGTTAAATTAACAAAATCACTGGTAAATAAAACGCACCTTTGTATCTTTTATTTTTTGTTTGAGTATCGATACTTTCGATACTTGCATCAGTATCGATATATTAATAATTTGGATCGATACGCCCATCCCTAATCAAAATTACATACTTGAATGTTTTTTTCCCCCCCATGAAAGTAATTTATTCGTATCTTAAAATGGCTAGGTTGTAACTCTACACCCTTACCTCACTGAACATAGGTGCATCTATGAATATGGAAATTATTTCCTGCCTCCATTCATTTTCACCAGCTCGAACCTTCTCCACTTAGTTAGCAGAAGTAAATGCTGTGGTAAAAGCTACACAATGGCAGTGGCAATCTTGGATTAATAGTTATCGCTATGGCATTCATTGCCATTTTGAGAATGAATCCATGAGTGAATGTTTTCAAATTATAGCCTAGAAAGTGAGCAAAGAGCACTCCCTAATAATCACAGTAAAGCTGTCACTCATCTTAGTTCATTGCGATCTCACAAAGTTATATTCAGTAACCGCACAATCTCTTATTTACATTGTGTCTACACCTTGTTTGTTATACTCTGCAATGGTGTTGACTGATGAATTTGCATATGGTTTGTCCTTAAGCATATTAAAAACACCAGGGGCCATATGTATAAACCCGCTCAGAGTAAAATTTAAGTCTTAAAGGGTTAGTTAACCCAAAAATGAAAATTAGCCTGTTTTACTCACCCTCGACGCATCCTAGGTGTATATGACTTTCTTCTTTCAGACGAATCCAGTCGGAGTTATATTAAAAATTGTCCTGGCTATTCCAAGCTCTTTGCAGTCAGCGGGTGTTGCAGTTGAACAGTCCACAAGTTGTCAAATAAAGTGCGCACAGCCATAATAAAATGTGCCTCACACGGCTCCAGGGGGTGAATAAAGGCCTCCTGTAGTAAATCCATGCTTTTTTTTTGTAAGAAAAATATCCATATTTCAAATGTAATAAACACTTTTCTCTCACTTCTGGTATCTGTCATACGCGGAAGGCGTTCCGGCGGATGACGCAGGACGTATGCGCAGCGCCTCTGAGAAATGCTAGTGTCGTGAGTTTGTTTATAGGAGCAAAGGAAGTAAAGTTTCCTTACTTTAGCAAAGGAAAACCTCTTGGTTTATATTGAAATCATCTGAAAGTTTTCTTTACAAATCCTCAGTTTATACTTATAATTCATGACCGGCATTTTGTTTTGTTCTCTCTCCACATTCGTCACTAATCACACAACGCCGACATCCTACGTCATCCGCCGGAACGGCTTCCGCGTATGACAGAAACTGGAAGTGAGAGAAAAGTGTTTATTACATTTGAAATATGGATATTTTTCTTACAAAAACAAATGGATTCGCTACAGGAGGCCTTTATTCACCCCCCCAGAGCCGCGTGAGGCACGTTTTATTATGGATGCGCGTGCTTTATTTGAAGACTTGTGGACTGTTCAACTGCAACACCCGCTGACTGCAATGATAGAGCTTGGAATAGCGAGGACAAATTTTAATATAACTCCAACTGAATTCGTCTGAAAGAAGAAAGTCATATACACCTAGGATGGCCCAATGGTGAGTAAAACACAGGCTAATTTTCATTTTTGGTTGAACTAACCCTTTGTATCAATTCTAAGAATGACTTTTTACTATGATTCTAAATGATTCTTTAATAAGAATTTTACTCTTATTCCTGGACTTAAGAATAAGAGCGATTCATAAAGGTTCCTTAGTGTTAAGACTAGGTCTCAGCTCCTAAATTATTTAAAGGGATAGTTCACCCAATCTGACATTCCTGTTTCAGACGAATCCAGTCGGAGTTATATAAAAAATTGTCCTGGCTCTTCCAAGCTGTATAATGGTAGTGAATTGTACCTGTTTTTTAATCTGAAAAACGTACATCCATCCATCATAAAACTACTCCATACGGCTCCGGTTAATAAAGTGAAACTTCTGAAGCGAAACAATGCGTTAGTGTAACAAAAATATTGATTTTTCAAAATGTATAAACCGTAATCTCCAGCTTCCGGTTGCTCAAGCAGGCGCATTCACGACAAGGCGTTCAAGCATAGTGGAAGGCGCTACGTAAGCTCCGGTGAGAAGAGTGTAGTCTCGTGAGAACCAAGTTTTGTTTACAGCACAGGGAAATCTGTAATTTGTGCCGCCGCCGCAGCCTCCATCTTGCGGAGTTCCTGGTCTGTATACTCTGGTTCAAACAAATATGGCTGGGCAAAACACTCATTCTCCTCTTGCCTTATATCGAAATCCTCTGACATTTTTGCTTTCTCCTCTGTGCTTCCGCATTTGTCACTCTCTCCCCAGAGCTTACGTTGTGCCTTCCGCTACGCTTACGTCATACGCGTGAACGCCTTGTCGTGAATGCGCCTGCTTGAGCGACCGGAAGCTGGAGATTATAGGATGCCCTGAGGGTGAGTAAATAATGGGCTAATTTTCATTTTTGGGTGAACTATCCCTGTAAGAGAGCTGGAGAGGTCTCCTAACTTAGTTAGGAGTAACAAGATGGCAGCAAAGAGGAGAGGAAACACACTTTCCAATGAAGATATGACGTATTGGAGTTATATGATGATGATATGGAGTTGATAAAACGATACAAACTTGATCGTCAAGATAGTCTATATTTTTTGTAACTGACCAAGTAAGAAATGTAACAACTACTTCCTCTCTACAAATCAATGCTCTAGCTGCAGATTTTTTTGGCTGGAAAAATGCAGCAATGCACCGGTGATGAGGGTCTTAAATATTGTCCCACTAACCCCACCAAACATAAGTGGCCAAAGTAATGTTTGGAGTTTTTTTTTTTTTTTAATGGCCCCGCATTTTATTAAACCATCAAAATATGAGGGAAAAAACACTGACCAGTGTTGTCAACTGCTTTCAATTGAAAGTAGCTAAAACGGATGACGTCATAATGGCGAGTTCACTGATCTATATAAATATAGATCAGTGGGAGAGTCTTGGAATCTAGATATGGTTTGTCTAAAATGTATTTTGTTGCTAGGCTTTTGAAAAAAGTCCCAAAAGGGGTGAGGAAGTCACTAAATCTAGTGGCAAAATCAGTAAATTGCTAACATTTACATTGACTACAACATAATCAGTTATTAATATTTTGTTGGTCCTCTTCGTTTTTGCATGTGTTTGTAATTTCTTTGTATGACAGCGTGACCAAAAATGATGACCGCATTGGCATGTTTCATTGCATTATCACAAATAAAACAATTGATTTAAAGCAACTGCAATTTTTTTTTTATTAAGGGTGAATGTCAAATTTCCTAGGCCGGCATCACTTTTAGCCACTACTATGGCAAATCTTTGACTTTCCAACTGACCGTCAAGCCATGCTGCAAAAAAAACACTTTTATGAGGATTGTGGGCTTTCCTGGAGTTGTTGGAGCTGTTGATGGAACTCATGTTCACATCAGTGCTCCAACTGCAAACGAGTAGACATACCAATAGAAAACAATTTCTAGCATCAGTGACCATTTGTGATAATTTTGCACAATGCAAAGCATTTTATAAAAATACATTAAATATGAAAAAAGTTAAAAAAGTGTCAAATTATTTTATTGTAGTTACATTAAATGATTAGTATTGTGCTGTTGTGACTTCACATAAGCAGGCTCACTATTGGCGGTTTCAGAGGTCGAGGGCAGCCATTTTGGGTTGACATCATTGTAGCTCTTAGTTTGCAACACTTAATTGTTACCTAAATCAACACTTAAGAATCAGTCTTAGGCTGAGGATACATGGGGCAACTTTTTGAGCAATGTTGCCATCAACGGGCAACCAGGTCAGACAGCCCACGACTGATCTAAAGTATCCAGACAGAGCAATATTTCTTGGGCACTTTTCTACTGAATATTATAGATTGGTCGTGGGCCCTCAGTCTCACCTGGTTGCCCATTGATGGAAGCATTGCCCAAAGTTGCCCGGCAACATTGCTCAAAAAGTTGCCTCGTGTATCATCAGCCTTAGGCGTTACTAAAAGTTGCTTTTAGCTTCTTTATAAAAGGTTTCCTACTCTTAGAAAAGTCCTACTTGTTACTAAGAATTTTTTGATACTTAAGTCGAAGCTTAAAAGACTATTCCTGATAAGTTTTATGCATATGGCCCCAGATAGACAACTTCAAAAACTTTCTTTGGTTGATTTTCTTCACAGGGGTTCTTTAAAGTAAGTATTAAATAAATTCACCCAATATGTCTAAATGCATGTTATAAGTCTTATTGTGAGCTATACACTACTTAAATTTTATCATGAATTTCATTTTATAATTTTATCATGACAAAAAGTCTCAAAACAAAAATATTGTATAATGTATAGTTCCCTCTCTAAATTATGATTGAATGAGCCATGTTAAAAGTTGATGTAAAATATATCTTGTAGACATTCCTGTGACGGCCCACAAGTTAAATTCTACATTAACGTCACATTATGACGTTGCCGTGCTGCTGTAAACAAATTTCTACTTCACATTACACCTCATAGTAACAAGTTCTTCCTGATCTTGTTTGGGACACATCTAGCTCTGTTTTTCCCCCATTACTCCATGTTTCTTAGTTCTGACATGTAAAAACGCAAAGCAGTCCTGCCCGCACATAGCTACCCAAATATATCTAATGTTTGTAAGGTTGTTGTCAGGGCTTGAACTGATTGTGCTGATCTTCATTCTTCTCATCTCAGGTTGCAGACATAAAGCGGGCCAACAATCTTCTAACTGAGCAGGACTTCTTTGCACTGCGGTCCATAAGGATCCCTGTGAGAAAGTTTAGCTCATTCACAGAAACTCACAACACTGCTCCCCATAAAAGCAGCTCACCCAGTGGTACTCGCAGAATCGCTGAGATCCCGATTTCTGGAGCTTCCTTGGACTCTTCATCCTCTTCCTCATCTGTGGACAGCGTGGAGTGCTTCCTGCAGGAGAAGGACAAGGACATTCAACTTCTCGTCAAGTCATCTGCCCCTTCCAGGATCAGCCTGAACGAGGTTGTGTCCTCACTGGAGCAGCCGCTTTTGGGAGATCCCGAGCGCAGACCAGCCCAAAAGAAAGACCCATACTATGGTGCTGACTGGGGAATGAGATGGTGGACTGCAGTTGCCATCATGTTGGTTGTGGGCATTGTTACACCTGTTTTTTACCTGTTGTACTATGAAGTTTTGATGAAAGCAGATGTTAGCCACCATACTACAATTGACTCTATCAGCCCAGGACCAACACAGCCAGCTGCTGCTATGTTTGGGTTATCTGCCTCTCACCAAGACTCTCACCTACAGTCTGCTGCTAAACAGCAACATTTTGTGAGGCATGAAGAGAAAGCATAAAGGGGCTTTTAAATCACCAGGGAATTAATTTGGAGGCATTAATGGAAGGTATAAGCAGAACCACATTTTAAAAACGATTAATGTGTGTGAGGATCGAGTAATCAAGAAATGATTCCAATCCTGTCAGCTTTTTCCTTGATGCATTTTGCACAGTTGATTGCTGGTTTTGTTGTGTGTGTCACTCATGAGCCAGTGTATCACTCATGAGCCAGTGTATATCTCTGTACCTCTATTAAGCTTGTAGTTTGCATTAATGGCAAACAGCTCCCACTGTCTGGTTGTCAGGGAAATAAACACGGTAATTTATTTTAGAAAATGTACAATCCAGATTCAGTATTGCAACTGATGGTAATACAATTTCTGGTTTTAATTTTTAAACTTTGCTTGTAAAAAAAGTAAAAAAGAAAAACAAAACTTAACGGAAGCATAATGGCTTCCTGTTTTTTTTTCCCTTCTAGCAAGGACACAGGGATGATTTGCTAAATATTCTCAAACATGTTCAATTCCATTTAAGTAGCAAAGATGTAAGCATTTCTTTGAAACATGGAGTACAGTGATTATGTGCCTTCATCCTGTAGATGCAGGTTGAAAATAAAGGAATTATATTTTAATATCTGAATCTCTTAATTATTTTTAACCTTTTAATTGTATAATCATTTAGCTTAAATGATACCAGTTTAGACTATCTATATAATTACACTGAATCTTATTTTTATACCTATAAAACACTGTGCTCTTTGAAGACATGAAGTGTATGAACTAAAATTGTGTGCTTTTATATTGTACATGCATATTGATTCACTTTAATGCTTTTGCATGATACTTTTTTTTTTTAATGTGTAGTGCCCCCCTCCCCCCCTTTTTTTCTTAGTAAGTGGCTTCATCCATGTTGTCATCACTTCCTCCCCCGTAATCATCACCGTCTTCAAAGTAGCTTGCTATGTAGTCATTTTCCTATGGGGGGGGGGGAGAGAAACAGTCCGATCATGCATCAAGTGCTTTTAGTGCTCTGGAATTTCAAGTACATTTAAGTAAGTACATTTGCTATTGATTATTCAAACATGACTGTCATGCACTAAAATACTCTGAGCTGTCAAAACAGTTGCACTAAAAGAGTTTTCCCAGTAACTGAAAACCATGTTAGATATATGCAAGCAGGTACTAGGGTTGCACATTTGACTGATGATGTGACAGGAATGCCATAAGATATGTTAATAGCATATGTTATGTTGTTAAACGAATACCACAGAAAAATAAATAAACACACACACACACACCTGGGGGTATTCCAAAAAGCAAGTTATGTGACATACCCGGGTATGTTTGAGGAGAAGCGAGCGGATAACCTCAGCTTTCGGTTCCAAAATCGGAGGTTACTTTCAGGGTATGCAAGTAACCACAGTAACTTGCTCTCTCTCAGCGCACGTGTGATCTACTGACGAGCCTTCAGAGGGCGTGACAGATAGCGCACAACATTATTTAATATTACAATATGTAATACAGCCTATTATGTATGCATATATATATATGTGTGTGTGTGTGTGTATGTATGATATGTTAATGATGAAGCGCTAATATAAGTAATAAGGTAATATTATTCTAATATGGTTATATTTATTTTATTGGCATATATAACAGTTATCTGTATACATTATAAAACACTATGACAAGGTAATGTTTAATGTATTGTATATATTTATTACATTTTATATGATCTCACACATGGATCTGCATTTTCTATAATGTCTAAATTCTAAATCAAAATACATATCTGATGACTTAATATATAATTAGCATCAAACAAACAATATTCATATTCTCAAGGATTAAAGATTAAATGGAAACTTTTTTTTTTTTAAAAGATTGCACAACCATCAATTAGGTGGCGATATGCACTAAGCATGTAAACGACCTTTGAACAAAAGAAGAAAGAAACAGCATTGCACGCTTTTTCTTAGCGTCTGTTTCCATAGTGACTCATCAATTCGTCGCTCTGTAGAGAATGTCTTGAGTCTTAACCAGGAACATACTCTGAGTTGAATGAACGTACTCTCGGACGCGTTTTTGGAACCACATACCTCGAGTAAGCAAGGTTTGGGGGTTAATCAACCGAAAGTTCAGGGTTTAGCTGACGGTAAGTTAACCGTGCTTTCTGGAATACACCCCTGAATGGCAGGTGCATAGGATATAAATATTAGTAAATAAATTGGACAATATGTTTCCATTGGTAGAAAGCGGCTTATAGCTTTGCACAGACACATTCGGTAGTGATGTCACACCAGTCTCATTAAGCATGCAGTGTTATAGTTAGTCTAAAATTTTAATTAAAAATGTAAATTTCTGTGGTAATGTACAACATGCTACAGATGCTGTTGAAGAATTATTTAACCTGAAATATTGCTATTAGTAAAAGCTTTTACCTCTTCAAGCTCTTCATCAAGTTGTTCTCCTTCAATTTCTTCTTCCTCCCCTTCCTCATCAACTTCTTTCTTCTCTCCCTTTGCTTCATCCTCCTCATCTGATTTTACA
>NW_015505665.1:901551-904196 GCF_001515645.1 Sinocyclocheilus grahami | reverse complement strand
TCTTTCTTCTCTCCCTTTGCTTCATCCTCCTCATCTGATTTTACATCTCCCTTCTTCTCAAGTTGCTGAAAAACAAGCACGAGACAACGGCACAATTCAAAAATATATCTGTTTGCAGTAAATCAAGATGATGAAAAAACATGTATAATGCAGTTCATTATAAAAGTTCATTTAAGTTTAGTAGGTGATGACCTATAACGTGTACCCACATCAAGTTTACTTAGCAATTCCTCCTTGTCCTTACTTGAGATCTTTGCATTTTTCTTCGTATCTGTAAATATTAAAATTATTTGCAGGTTATTCAAAAATGCGGTTTGTTTAAAGAGGGAATCTGCATTTTGTGAAATTACCCATTTTCCTCCTAATCGTCTTCTTTTGTGGCTTCAGCTCCTTTGGAAGACGGTTCCAATCTACAAAGCAAGTCTATAATTTGTCTGAAATCAGCCAATGTAAATGGTACTCAAGTGATTCCTGTAATACCTGGTGTCCAGATGTCATCTTCAATTCTTTTAATTTCTCTTGTGTATTTTTCCTTGTACTTCTCCACATCTGTGAATTATACTGGTGAGCACACTGGCAAACACTTTAAAGCAGGAGATCAATTTCTTTTAACTTCTACATTTTTTGTCTTTTCTTGCTTTAATAACACTGTAAAAAAAAAATAAGAATAATAAAACAATCAAATAACAATAGCAACTATGTTCAAGGTTAAACTATCCCTAATCAGTTATACTATTTCACTTAAACATAGGGTTAAATAGATTTAATGTCTGAAGGGCAATGTTAAAACACAACATTGCCCTCTGTGCTCTTACATCATCTACTTTTACAATATGATTATCTCAGAATTCCTAAGTCTCCTAGGATGCAATAGGTATTATATGTTACCAAAATTAAATAAAGGCTACCACTCACCTCCCTTTCCTGCATGGGGTTTTATGTTAAATGGGAGGTCTTTCATTCGTCCTCTCATCTCTTGTTTCAAAGCTCTCATATAGTCTTCATCCTCTCCAGCTTTCAAAGGCCCTGGTTTATATTCAATTTGCTTAAAAAGCACAGAATTACAAGTTCTAGGTGGTGTAATGCATTTGTCTAAAACTGGCACAATATAAAACAGTCAGGGCTTTCTGGATAACTACCAAACGTAACTGAAGCAGATTTTAAAGTTCAGAGAGGAGAATGATAATAATAAGAAAACAACAACTCACTGGGAAGAGTGGCGTTGGGCCTCTCTGGGTTTCAGGCATGGACCCTCTGGTAAGACCCAGGGACTCTATGTTGAAGGTGAATGCTGCTATTCCTCTGCCCTTTCCTCCCATTTTGGTCAGTCAAATACTCCTAGAATTGCCTGGGTGAAGGAGGGTGTGATAAAGTATCAACTGGCCAAAAAAAAAAAATATATATATATATATATATACAGAATTAAATTCCGGATTGCGCTGTAAACGCATTGCGTCGTGATGTCACGTGTCAACTTAAATGGCGCCATTTTATTTATTTATTTATTTATTTTTTTATTGAACGCCACTGCTGATGATATTTGAGAAAAACTCCGCTGGGCGAAGATGGATAATTACTTAAAAATCAGTCTGGTCATCACACAAAGCTATCATATTGCATCAAACGACGTGAAACATTGTCGTATGGATTACTTGTATATGTTTATGGAACATGGCATTTAAAATGAAGATCCACTGTGTTGAAACATGTGGGTGAGTAACGTAAATAATGACAACATGCAGTATTTCTTCTCAAACGGCGCCAGTAAGGCAGCTGGTCGCATTGCAGCAACAATGATTTAAGGTGCAACTGCTTACCTCGTTCTGTTATGTTACAGCTTTTGGATGAATATAAATGAGTACCTGTCTTTAGGCAATTAAATAGTATTTTAAATGATTAATATGCATGACTTGGGCGGCGCCTATTGCCGCATTGACCAATAGCACGTCGACTCTCCAGCACGTCATGTCGTTACGCTCGATGACGTGCTGCGCTTGCGGAGCAGGGTGTCTGTCAGCGTCCTCTCTGCTGCTGCATCAGCTAGGATTTGAAACCAAATTTATAGGTTAACAGCCATACTATTAACCTTGCATGCAATAATAACCTCTTGAATGTATTGGAGATGTCTGCGACTGACTGGTACGCGCATAAGTCGCTGGAAAATGGCGTGTTTTGGATCCAGGAGCGGTTTTATGAATCGGGGAACAGGGCGAATATCTGGCTCATACGCGGGTCCCATCAGGACGTCGTCATAGATACTGGACTGGGTTTACGGAGTCTGCCTGAATACATCAATAGTAAAGGGCTGCTAGGGGACGATTCGAAGTGCAGGAACCCGCTGTTAGCCATTGGCACGCATGTGCATTTTGATCATTCGGGTGGGCTGCATCAGTTTCAACAGGTGGGCGTGCACAAGGCGGAGGTGGATGCTCTGGCTAACGGTGACAACTTCGAGACCGTGACATGGTTATCTGACCGTGAGATCGTGGAGGATCCAGCGCCTGGATGGCGAGCAAGACAGTACAAGGTGAAGGCGGTTACGCCAACACATATATTACAAGAAGGTGAGCTATTATACTGTTTGCAGGATTATAATGCATGCAACACTTTATATATATATATATATATATATATATATATATATA
>NW_015505665.1:899279-900034 GCF_001515645.1 Sinocyclocheilus grahami | reverse complement strand
TATGCTGCATAATATCCATCAAATCATCAAGAAGAATAGTAGACACTGTCATATTTTAAAGGTGCTTTTTGTAATTTTCAACGCTAATGTGTAGAGGTATCAGTAAGACTACTGAAAAAAACAACTAAATTGTCGAGCAGCTCAATATAGCAAGGTTGTTGTTCCCCCCCCCCCCCCTCTTTCCCCCCCACACCAGTTAAGTGCAAATCCAGCACCACAGCCCATTTCATTGGTCAACTCAATCACACAGTCACCTGTCAAAAGGTCAGACTTTACTGATTCATTTTAGTTATGAAAAATCATGGATTGATCCAATTGCAACAAATGGGTATGCTATCTATCAGAATGTGCTACCAACATTACCACTTATTTTACAGCACAGAGGTTGTTGAAAACAGCACAAAGCTGTATTCTGTGAAGGTGCGAGGCTTCTGATTCATTAGCTGCTATAGAATAACTAGAAGAATATCAATGTACAGTAAACAGTAAAACTATTTGAACTATAAGCCAGTGTTTTTTTTTTGTTATTTGTACATCTAAAATAAATGAAAGCGGCTGACACCGGAATCCTTCCACATTCAATATAAAATTGGCCACACTCACTCTTAAAAATAAGGTTAATGCTAAGGTTAAGATTAGGGTTAAAGGGGTGGGTCACTGGGTTTTGATTGTGTTTATGGGGTGCAGTCTAACATGTGTTAACGCTTCGTTTTTTAAAAAACGCATTATTTTTCACATAATTTACCTTTATTCCA
>NW_015505665.1:895828-898674 GCF_001515645.1 Sinocyclocheilus grahami | reverse complement strand
GAACATTGATTTTGAAACTTGTGAATCCATTAGAATCATTAGAAGACAGAATCACGATTCATATATAAATAGATTTTTACGTGCACCTCTAGTTTTCTCTTCATCTTCTCTAAAGCAGTGCAGCAGGGCCTCGCCCCCTTTGCTGCCTTTTCCCGAGGGCGGGGTTTATCTGGGTTTGTGATGTCACGAACCCGGGAAGTAGCTTGTTGTAGTCCCTACCAGCCGTTTTTTTGTAGCCATTAAACTGCCAGAATTTTAAAAGACGATATCTCCGTTTGCATTGAACTTTCAGCTTCGTAACTTTGCAGATATTGTTTATGCTCAAACAGCAACATTAGACACTAACTAACATTAAAAAAAGTGAAATCACAATGAACCACCCCTTTAAGGGTTAGTGTTTGTTTTAGCATTGTGTAGTCAGTTATCACTGTGATTGACATGACCAATGAATTGCCTGTGGCCAGTGTTATTTTAGTATTAGAGATACTATTATAGTTTTTATTATAGTCAATATATTTAGTTAGTGTATATATATATATATAGTTAATGTTTTATTATAGTTAATATTTTAAATTTGTTCTTATTTTTATGTTTTCATTTTAATTTTAGGTAGTATTTTATCATTTTTATTATTATTATTATTTATTTATGTACTTTAATAACCCCGCTGTTGGAGGGTGTGCCTAACTCATTTGGGGAAACACTAAAACAATGACTCAAATGGTTTTGGACTCCATGCTCCAGGGCCGATGTTTGGAGAAACTTATTTGAATGCAGTATTATTTTTTTTTCAATTCCGCTTGGGTAACTAGTGATGCAGAAATTACACACTGCACCTTTAATAAATAATATCATTAAATAAACATTTGGTAACTGTAAGGTTTCCATAAGGTAAGACTTAAGGTGTGTCTACTGAAAAAAAAAAAATTCCACATGAGACACATTGTAGCTGACATAATCTTCCAGTCACCACTTAAAGTAATCGGATTTGTTTCAGATGAATTATGTTTGAAGAGACAGCGATGTGTTAGTTAAAATGGGAGACAAGATGAATTAGTTGCAAACTGCTGACTTGTTCTCTATGCCAGTATCTGCATGAGATGTAGCACAGCATGGATGCAGCATCATTCTATTATTCTATAGGCTCAGTGTGAATTGTGTTGTGTATGTGATCGAAGTGCATTATTTACAAACAAAATCATAATCTTTCAGCAGCAGTCATATTAGTCAGGAAAAATGACTGAAAGATGCCTGAACAGTGATTTTTGTTTGGCATAGTTCTGTAACACTGCCTCCATACTAGTAGTTCTCTTTGCCGTGTGCTTATTTGCAAACTGCACAATGACTTTGATTTATTTGTATTGTTAATTTTTATATCGAAGCACATACGTCAGCGTGATAGTAGGTTGTTTGTGGAAGGCCAAATGCTGCTCCCTCTTAGTGATTCACTGCCTTAGTTTAATCTGACATAATTGTAAGGGCCTCATCTTTGGTGTTCAAATGTGAAGGGAAAAAAACATTATGTGAGTGTATGAAATGAAATGAGATGCTGTATAAAATGAGGTGTTGGTGGAGATATGAGAATGACTAACATCAAGTCACTCATTTATGTTGCCAAAATACAAATATGCTGCTTGACTTTTGTTGATGTAATTTTCATAATGCTGACATGTCATTTTCATGTCATAAATTGGAGAGTAGAATGTGTTTGTTTGAATGTGATGGAGAGCGATACAATATATGTATTGTGTATCTACAGTTGAAGTGAGCTTTTACTGTATATGTGCACTATGTTTCTGCTCAGGGATCCCTTGATTCCAGGCAAAATGAGTAGAGCTATACATGCAACACTATATTTAGTGCCTCTCTTGGAGAGTAAACCAACTAATACCTCGCCATGCCATGACAACAGCTGTTGTAATACCCAGGCACCCGTTTAACAATATACTCACTTTCAATTCTGTATACATTGGGTCTCTGTGTTATTCTTCTTTTTCTCTTTGTTGATATTTCATTAATGCTAAAAATGTAGTTGTGCAATCTGTTTAGCGAGAGTTTCACTGTGATATTGGTATTTTACCCCTTTGAGCAAAAGTAGTATGACCACAAGATGGAGACATTGACTCTGTTATGCCGGCATATTTCCATTTATTTTGGAAATGGATCACTGAAGTATATGAGCATCAAACTAAAGTCAGTGATATTTGGCAGCAAACCCCAAATTCCCCAAATAAGTTGGCACTTCCTTTTTAAAAACTTGACATTTTCACACATCCACAAGCGTTATTCCCTTAGGCTAGTCATGTTGGATTGGATGTGACGTTAATTTCCTTACAAATCTCTTGAAATATTTTTTGGGCCAAGTTTTGTTCTGGCAGTGTGTCTTTTGAAATACATACGTTTGGCACCCACCGATCTGGTTGAAATTCCAAAGTACTGTTTAACACGGCTCTCAGTCAGGGTGAGTTGATGGTTGTTGACAGATGGCTAATTATATCCAGGGGACTATTTGTCTGACTTGACCTACAAGAGGTGGTTACTGTTATTTTTAAAGGTGATAGGCTCAAATGAAATGATGAAGGAGTTTCCATAAGAAGAAGGGAATAGGCTCTATTCTCAAACAAACTTGATTAGATTTTAGTCAGCCTACATGACGGGCATAGAAAAAAATAGACCTACAAGGATTTTGGCTTGAGTTCTCATACTGTGGATATTTTGCATGGTTTATTATAAAAGATGGTGGAGATTTGCTGTGGTATCTCAGCGTAGATATTGATTTTGAACAAAATAGCCACAGCAGGCTTCTTGCATGGTTTATATGTAGGCTGATTCCTGGACCTAGAAAA
>NW_015505665.1:889631-893744 GCF_001515645.1 Sinocyclocheilus grahami | reverse complement strand
GTTTGTTTTAGCATTGTGTAGTCAGTTATCACTGTGATTGACATGACCAATGAATTGCCTGTGGCCAGTGTTATTTTAGTATTAGAGATACTATTATAGTTTTTATTATAGTCAATATATTTAGTTAGTATATATATATATATAGTTAATGTTTTATTATAGTTAATATTTTAAATTTGTTCTTATTTTTATGTTTTCATTTTAATTTTAGGTAGTATTTTATCATTTTTATTATTATTATTATTTATGAATTTATTTATGTACTTTAATAACCCCGCTGTTGGAGGGTGTGCCTAACTCATTTGGGGAAACACTAAAACAATGACTCAAATGGTTTTGGACTCCATGCTCCAGGGCCGATGTTTGGAGAAACTTATTTGAATGCAGTATTATTTTTTTTTCAATTCCGCTTGGGTAACTAGTGATGCAAAATTACACACTGCACCTTTAATAAATAATATAATTAAATAAACATTTGGTAACTGTAAGGTTTCCATAAGGTAAGACTTAAGGTGTGTCTACTGAAAAAAAATAATAATAATTCCACATGAGACACATTGTAGCTGACATAATCTTCCAGTCACCACTTAAAGTAATCGGATCTGTTTCAGATGAATTATGTTTGAAGAGACAGCGATGTGTTAGTTAAAATGGGAGACAAGATGAATTAGTTGCAAACTGCTGACTTGTTCTCTATGCCAGTATCTGCATGAGATGTAGCACAGCATGGATGCAGCATCATTCTATTATTCTATAGGCTCAGTGTGAATTGTGTTGTGTATGTGATCGAAGTGCATTATTTACAAACAAAATCATAATCTTTCAGCAGCAGTCATATTAGTCAGGAAAAATGACTGAAAGATGCCTGAACAGTGATTTTTGTTTGGCATAGTTCTGTAACACTGCCTCCATACTAGTAGTTCTCTTTGCCGTGTGCTTATTTGCAAACTGCACAATGACTTTGATTTATTTGTATTGTTAATTTTTATATCGAAGCACATACGTCAGCGTGATAGTAGGTTGTTTGTGGAAGGCCAAATGCTGCTCCCTCTTAGTGATTCACTGCCTTAGTTTAATCTGACATAATTGTAAGGGCCTCATCTTTGGTGTTCAAATGTGAAGGGAAAAAAACATTATGTGAGTGTATGAAATGAAATGAGATGCTGTATAAAATGAGGTGTTGGTGGAGATATGAGAATGACTAACATCAAGTCACTCATTTATGTTGCCAAAATACAAATATGCTGCTTGACTTTTGTTGATGTAATTTTCATAATGCTGACATGTCATTTTCATGTCATAAATTGGAGAGTAGAATGTGTTTGTTTGAATGTGATGGAGAGTGATACAATATATGTATTGTGTATCTACAGTTGAAGTGAGCTTTTACTGTATATGTGCACTATGTTTCTGCTCAGGGATCCCTTGATTCCAGGCAAAATGAGTAGAGCTATACATGCAACACTATATTTAGTGCCTCTCTTGGAGAGTAAACCAACTAATACCTCGCCATGCCATGACAACAGCTGTTGTAATACCCAGGCACCCGTTTAACAATATACTCACTTTCAATTCTGTATACATTGGGTCTCTGTGTTATTCTTCTTTTTCTCTTTGTTGATATTTCATTAATGCTAAAAATGTAGTTGTGCAATCTGTTTAGCGAGAGTTTCACTGTGATATTGGTATTTTACCCCTTTGAGCAAAAGTAGTATGACCACAAGATGGAGACATTGACTCTGTTATGCCGGCATATTTCCATTTATTTTGGAAATGGATCGCTGAAGTATATGAGCATCAAACTAAAGTCAGTGATATTTGGCAGCAAACCCCAAATTCCCCAAATAAGTTGGCACTTCCTTTTTAAAAACTTGACATTTTCACACATCCACAAGCGTTATTCCCTTAGGCTAGTCATGTTGGATTGGATGTGACGTTAATTTCCTTACAAATCTCTTGAAATATTTTTTGGGCCAAGTTTTGTTCTGGCAGTGTGTCTTTTGAAATACATACGTTTGGCACCCACCGATCTGGTTGAAATTCCAAAGTACTGTTTAACACGGCTCTCAGTCAGGGTGAGTTGATGGTTGTTGACAGATGGCTAATTATATCCAGGGGACTATTTGTCTGACTTGACCTACAAGAGGTGGTTACTGTTATTTTTAAAGGTGATAGGCTCAAATGAAATGATGAAGGAGTTTCCATAAGAAGAAGGGAATAGGCTCTATTCTCAAACAAACTTGATTAGATTTTAGTCAGCCTACATGACGGGCATAGAAAAAAATAGACCTACAAGGATTTTGGCTTGAGTTCTCATACTGTGGATATTTTGCATGGTTTATTATAAAAGATGGTGGAGATTTGCTGTGGTATCTCAGCGTAGATATTGATTTTGAACAAAATAGCCACAGCAGGCTTCTTGCATGGTTTATATGTAGGCTGATTCCTGGACCTAGAAAATAATGAAAAGTATTGACCAGAAAGTTGACAACTGAACCGAAACCGTAAACATGGGAAGGAAAACCCAAACAAATGCCACATTGTTTCTAGATGTTTCTTCGCAGACCTACAATTGAACTATAATGTCGTCTTGCATTAGTGAAAGTGATAGAGAGCCTGTAACTAACGTGCCAGATTTAGTCAACTTTTCTCCCCTCCCGCTGGCTGTTTTTCCCTCTAACCCCAGTTCAGTAACAAGACATTGTATCCCGCAGGCAGCCAGACGGACATTTGATGCGTGGTCGCCGCCGGGGAAGCATTGTTTGACATTCAGCTGCTCCCTACATTATCTGCTAATTGACAGCCCCTATCTGCCCTCCGGCGAGCCAAGATGACACGTGTAGGAAGGGCTGAGGTGAGGGGAAAATAGGGAAGTGCCAATCACCAACAGATCATCAGAGCGAAAGGGGGGTAACGGAGCCTTAATCTGACCTGGCTGCTGCAGGTTTTGTGGGTTAATTGTTGGTGGTGCAACAGACCTCTTTCTCCAAAGTACTACACAAATACTCATTGAAACTCATTGTGTTTTAGTCTTTTAGATCTGTGATGGCCTTCACTTTCACATGTCATTGAGGTGTACTAGACTGTAAGGTGTTCTATTTGTCGTTTTAACAATTTCATGCATGACTTATTAAATCACAAAGTAATATTATTTTTATGTTTTTACTTTTAAACAAGTGAAAAATCATGACAATAACTTTTTTTTTCCCAATATATTTTATTTTGAGGGAGCTACATATCTGTCCACTGTAGTGGACACCATGCATCAAAGGTATAAAAAGCGATTCAATGGAACTTATTGTTCGGTCTTAAAAAAAGCGTTTTTAAAACATGTACTACTACGAGCAAATGGTATGAATACACAGAAGAACCAGTGTTGCCAACTCTCACAAGATAAGCAACCGCAGCTTCAAAAACAAGCCCATTATTATTTATCATCACTATTATTTATTATCAATAAATGAGCCTGCAACATAGTAAACTGAAACCACTCAGAGACTGAAGAGCAAAAACAAAAGTTATTTTACAAAAATCCTCAAACTGTAACAAAGCAGGAGGGCACACACTATCCTCCGATCACCTGCGAGCAGAATAGTTTTGGAGATGAAAAAGGAGAATAATACAAGAACACTAAGGGGAGCTTTAATATAGCCACATATTTATGATAAAATAAACTCAACCCATATGTATTTAATATTAGTATTACTGCTTGTTTATTTATTGATTTAATGATTAATGCATTATAAAAATATTTTTCAAAAAATACTATTCACAGGTGAGCACACACCCTCCCACCACACACTCAAACACAATCATGCACACATATCTCTGCACTCACACTTTTAAATGTAGACATGTACTGTGTTTACATTAATTTAGATTAAATTGAATCGTAGACAGTACTTTAGGGCTTCGCCAGTTGGTGTTTGGGACATGGTGCTACAACTTTAATGGCTCAAAATGGATTCCAAATATCTGTCCACTCTGGATGCCATGCATGAAAGGATTATAGACAGCAATAAATGAAAATTCACCCTATTTTAGAAAAACATGTTATTGATCTTATTGTGAACAATTGTTTTATGCAAATGTTTTATTATTATTATTATTATT
>NW_015505665.1:877820-889160 GCF_001515645.1 Sinocyclocheilus grahami | reverse complement strand
ACTTTTTCTGCTATTTACTACAGATCATGCCGGTTATTTTGTTCAGTTTAGTTTGTAAAGCACTTCACAATCCATGTTGTTGTTGTTGTTGTTAAAGAGATAGTTCACACAAGAATGAAAATTCTGTCACCATTTTCCAAACCTGTATGATTTTATTTTTTTTCTGCAGAACACAGAAGATATAAAGAATGTTGATGCCCGAACAGTTTTGGTTTCCATTGTATGGGCATAAATTGCATGGACCTTTCTCGAAAACTATCTCCACAGAAGAAAGAAAGTCATTCAGGTGAGTAATTTATTATCTTTTTTGGTGAGATATCCATTTAAGCAGCTTTACAGGTAATTGTTTCAGCTCTGAACTGGTTAAATAGCATTTTTGTTTTCGAATGTCTCTGTGATTTTGTTGACTACAGTAATACATTAGTGATTTGATTAGAATGGCAATGGAGCATTAATGCCATTGGACCATATCATTTAACCACCCAGTGAACTGAAACTCAAGGCACTTCTAAGTTTTGGCAGCATACCAGATCAAATGTATATCTCTCTTTTTTATGGACATGTTTATCAGTGTTGTCTTACGATTTATAGTGTATTTATTGATGAGACAGTCTTAACTGAAAGTGAAATTGCATGACAAAAGAGACAAGCCTGCATAATTATGAACATAAAATTCAGAGGCAATAAGTTCTGAAACATTCTCTGGCAAATCATACTCTATACTATCACTGTGAAAAAGTAATTTCCCTCAACCACCCAGACACAGCTGAACAATGAGACTAGAGGATTAAGTCATTCTCTCTTGGAGTGAAGAACAAAGGGAAATATGGTTTGTTTAAGCTGCCCACAATTTCATTTTGTGGATCTTTCTGACATGATTTCCATAAGGGGGGATTTTCCTTTCAAGATACCATTTCTACTGTCGCCATCAGACATCACGTCATCTTGTTTCTGGAGCACAAAAGCTTTTTTTTTATTTTTGGTGTCTGATTAAATCTTTGCTTTATTGTGGATGGATCTTCACATTTGGAAACCACAGGGGAATGTTAGAAGTTGCTAATTTAAGTACGCTTTTGCCTTTTTCTCTTGAGAAGATTTCTTAAAAGAAAAGGAAAAAAGGGGAGAGAAGTACAATATTTGCTTTGAGTCTAGTACAGTCTGGCTACATAGCAACCCAAATGGCTCATTTTATTCTCAAGATGAGGAAACACGTGTCTCTGTGAAATTGGGACATCACATGTAAAAAAAAATGCCTTTGGTCAATGCCATGTGGAGTCTAAATAACAATTTGCCAATTTATTTCCATTGAGTTATCACAGTGTTTATTTTGTTAAGCTTGCAACCAGTGACACTGAGTTTAAGAAGAGCGGGAACAATTTACAATGGTTTCATTTTCTTTCATAACTACTACAGCTGCAAATATACCATGAGAGTAACACTCAAATAAGGGCACACTTAATTTATTTGTTTTAGTACTTTTTTAAACTTTGAAGTCACAATGAAACTGAAATGGTGACCAATCCAGTGTTGCCACTGGACAAATCTAGTGACTTCTTGGATGAACCTTATCTAGTTTCACAGACTTGCAGTACTGCTGCATGAGCGCGAGGTCTTGCTTTTCCACCACACACACCTCTCTTTGTGTCTGCTTAGTTAAGCGAGCGGCTGAAAGGAGCAGGACTTTCAGTTAAAATAGGAATTATATATTGCTTCTAACCTGAGTGATCATTTTACATGTAAATAGCTAAAATCACAGCATAGCCATTGTTTTTATCTTACTGTATGTGTCTATGGTGATATTGTCAGATGACGACTCGATTATAAATCAGAATTTTAGTGCATATTAACAGCTAGAAAGGGAGAGCTGGTTAACTTGAATAAATTGTTCACCGATCAATAACATCTATTTATTAAATTTCATTTTACGACACAACATGACAAAAGACAATAGAACTCATTATAATCAGTGATGCTGTGTACACTTGATGCAGCACAGTGTGTTGCGACGCGACATGACAAATCCCCGACGGTAAACTGATGCCTCATCCTATTTATGACGTACTGGCACACAGTACAAATGATTTGCAACAGTCACTTTGTCACGTCCGGTGGGGCCTGTAGCTGTTGTGACGCAAGCGACAACAATCACGTCTGGTGTAGAAAGTGTTATGATGGTTAACATTTTTAGCACAAAGGATTGTAGTTATTATTATTATATTTTTAAAGTGCCTCTATTATGCCATTTCGAATACTGAATGTAAATTATCTGCAAAGTTGTAAAATCAAAAGTGCATGATAAATAAAGTCATCTACCAAAATAAAGAATTGAATCTGAACAACCTAAACGAGTCATTAGTAATTCAAATACCACTTCCGTGATGGCTACACATCACGGGGTAACACGCTTGCATAATGTCCACCTATGTTCTACGTTGGCTGGCCGCGAACAACTTGACCCCGCCCTCAAATACTGTAGCTTGTTCGTGTGGTTAATGTCATGTCGAGAAGATTCTTTGTGATTTTGGTTTTACTATTTTGCAAGTTGTCTGAGCAGTACACAGCCAAACTAATTTCCCTATTTTAAAAACAAAGCCTTACAAAATATAAAATAAGAAACAATGGGAGACATTTAGGCCAAAGTGGATGAAGATAAAAATCTTTGTCATTATTTAATCTTTAAAATAAAAACAAAGATACACATTACAAATTGACATACACTCTTAAAAATAAAGGTGCTTCATGATGCCACAGAATAACCTTTTAGTCTAAATGGTTCCATAAAGAACCTTTAACTTCTGAAGAACCTTTCTGTTTCACAAAAGATTCTTTGTGGTGAAAAAAGGTTCTTCAGATTACAAAAAGGTAAGAAAGAGATGGTTCTTTAAAGAACCTTTGACTGAATGGTTCTTTGTGGAACCAAAAATGGTTCTACTATGGCATCGCTGTGAAGAACCTTTTGAAGCACCTTTATTTTTAAGAGTGTACTATACAAATAAAACAAACTGTGCTTTATTTTTCCAGTAGGTGTATTCAGCAGTAGCATTCAATAAATTGAATAAACAAATGTAAGTATAAAACAACACTGTAAGAATATCAACACTGCACTCTATAAATTATACATTGATTCTTATTAAAGCAACTGTATTAAAGTTCTTCAGTCAAGAGCAGTGATTTTTCTCTTTGTGTTTTGTTGTTTTATTAATATTAAAGGAATAGTTCGCCCCCAAATGAAAATGCTGTCATTATTTACTCGCTGTAGCGTCTGGACCAATCAAACACTCAATTTTTCATTTGATTTAACAAATCAGTTCTTCATTAGATTAACAAATCGTCACAGTCCCCTCACCCAATAAACTGGATGCCAGGATGTCTGCAACGACACCAAACCATGGCAACCCTGACACCAGATACATTTACGACCTCATGGAATGTGAGCAGGGAAAATCACTGCATGTTCCACAGCAAGAGGCAAATGCACAGTAGAAATTGACTTTTCTACTAATTAATTCATAGGAAGACCTTTCTTTGAATGAACACACATGATCCTTCAGGTCATTGTGTATATTATTGCTGTCTTGTATATTATCTGTTGTATTGTAGACTAGTTTATGTATGCTTATGATAGAACCACTCATTCATGTAACCTTACATATAACATGTTTGGTCTCTATTAATTCGTATTCGGATGATCTAATTGAGAGTGTATATTGTATGTTTATACCTATGCAACATATTAGTGTTCTAAGAATCTTTAGTAATTTTGATTCAAGTTCCATTTGCAAATTACCATGCTTAGAGACAAAGGGTCATAAAAACTCCCCAGTATCTCAAAACTCCCACTTGGGATACCGGCCTTTCTTATTGGACAAGCCCATCTTGAGAGGCGGGGATCTTCTCCGACCTTAAAGGCCCACACCAGAGACCCTCCCAGAGTCGGTGGTTTGTTGGAATTCTGAGAGGATGTGAGAAAAATGCAAAGGAAGTTATTTCCCTTAACCAGGAAATTAACGTTCTTAGACTTGACAAGATAGTTGACCCTGAGAGGTCAGCTAAATATCTACAGCGGATCTAAAATATTTATAATTAATTATAACTAGTTATGATTAATTATTCATATTTCCCATGAGCTGATTCGTTACATCACTCTCAAGTTGTTTTAAACCTGAATTAGTTTATTTCTTCTGTTGAACAGAAGTTATTTTGAAGAATTTGGGTAACCAAACAGTTGCTGGTTCCAGTGACTTCCATAGTATTTTTTTTTCCTTCTATCAAAGTCAATGGGGATCAGCAACTGTTGGTTACCCACATTCCTCAATCTTCTTTTGTGTTCAGCATTACGTTTTTTTGGGCTACTATTATAATGTACCGTGGCCAGCTAAAGTGTATCTATAGACAAATAAAAATGAGATCCTTTTTGTAATGTGTATTATAGCCGATACCTGGCAACTTAAGAATGGAGAGATGGATGTCACATCTCAAACTATTACGCGAGTTTCACCCAGAGCATAGATGTATAGACTTTTAAAGCAGTTAATAAACACGACAACAGCCAGTCCAAGCATGTCTCTTATAGGTCTGCATGTTCTGCGTGTCTCTGTTTAAATGAATTGCATAGTTTTGTCTACTACACAAACTCAAACACACGTGAAGCTCAGAGTGATTTCAGCTCCAGAGCTTGTCAGAACAGCACACAAAATAAATATTTAACCGTCAAGGCTTTAAAGAACATGAAAGTAATGTACTTTTGTGATTGTGAAGTGCAGTGTCCCATGAGTGTAACTCTACCATTGGTTTAACATTTGACGTGAATGTATGTCACGTTGTACAGTATATTGAGACTGAGGTGCCAGAAGTGCAACTGATAGAATGTGCGCTGTAGAACGATAATATTTCGTTGGAGACATTTTAATCGTCAACGATCAAAAATCGTGATATCGCACACCCCTACCATGAAAGTACATCTGTTTTATTTTCACTTCAAAAAGATGAGGCTGCAAAGAATCAGTGATTATAATAATTTTTTTTTTCCACTGTACCACAGCAGTACAACCCCAATCTTTCTTTGTGTTCCCATAATTTTACTGACGACTGCTTCTTTAATCACGGAATTCACAAAATTCTTGCTCTTGAAAGATGACTCAGTACCTAGTTTATGTGAACTTGCTGGCTCCACTGAATCACAACCTGTAAGTATGATGTTTATATTTTCTATCGAGCATTCAAAATACGGAACTATGGCAGTGGCCATATCGTTTCTGACATGCGCTGTACGCGGCAGACAAATCACAACAGACTGGACCATCTGACCAATCAGAGCAGAGTAGGCTCACAGAAAGGAGGGGTTTAGAGAGACTGAATCTTAGAACTGCTTCGAACAAATCATTTGAGAATCGTTGGAAAATGAGGTGATATTAAATGCATATTTTGAGAAAACAAAAGCCTTTGTTTACTTTGCATGCATGTAAACCTATTGTAGGAGACACCCAAAACAATATTAGGAACCTTAAAAATCACATAATAGGGGCTCTTTAATGAAATTCATAAAGTCAATGTTGAACTTTAATAAAAAAAATTTTTTTTATAAAAAATCTCATTTTCAGATTTCTAATTTTTGGGTGAACTATGCCTTTTAGATAACTATAGAGAATCTGTTTTGGACATCTACAACCACCAATGTTTAACTGAAAGTTAATTAATAGTTTTATACCTTGGTATGCATAACGCTTAAAAATCACATAATAGGGGCTCTTTAATGAAATTCATAAAGTCAATGTTGAACTTTAATAAAAAAAAATTTTTTATAAAAAATCTCATTTTCAGATTTCTAATTTTTGGGTGAACTATGCCTTTTAGATAACTATGGAGAATCTGTTTTGGACATCTACAACCACCAATGTTTAACTGAAAGTTAATTAATAGTTTTATACCTTGGTATGCATAACACAAAATACATTTGGGACAGAAAAAAATTATATAAGTAGCCCATATGTCAGACACTGGGTGGGTACATATGATGTCAGGGTGTTCAGGGTCCAAATGTTCTCTGGACATAATCACAATGGGGCTAGAAATAATGAGTTACTAGTCTGGCATCTCTCTTGAGAAGCAGGGGTGAGAGAGGGCATGAGAGGGAAGACCTGTCCACTTTAAGCCCATCAAAAAACCCAGCAGAGAAACCATGCATGCAAATGTGAGATCTTCCAGAGCTTGATCACAAACCTGCCTTGGAAAGTTTGCTTCTGTTTCTCTCTCTCTCTCTCTCTCTCTCTCTCTCTCTCTCTTAAACCCTCTCTCTTTTTTAAACCTGTTCTTACCATTCTGCTCATTAAAACAGATCTGTGAACTCTGACAGGAAATACACATGAAGTGTGAACAAGCGTTCAATCGACATTTCAGATTTTTGAGAATTTCCCTAAAAATATGCTCTTAATGGATAGACTAGCATGTCATACACTCTCCTTAACAGCGCCTCGGCTACACAACACAGACCATGTCTTTGGAGTAATTCAACGTGTCATCCATTCCTGTGCAGCCAGCTGATAGGGGGCAAAGAGCTAATGATTAATACCGTGATATAATGGGCAGAAAAAAAGATGGCAAGTTCACCATGGAGGCATCTCCTGAACCTGACCGATAGCAGCAGGGTGCAGGCAGATAAACAGGAAACAAACCCCCTCAAATCCACTTCCAGTAAGATGCGTGGAACAGGAGAGGCCATGCCAATAAATAACGATGCTTTATTGCTTCTCTCTGATTGGCTATGGTAAATATAACTGCATATCTCTAGCTAACAGCACGGCCCCAGGTATTTTCGGCAATATTTGACAGGTCTAAAGACGAGACCTGTTGGATTACAGGTTGTATAATGTCGTTACATCATCACTGCAATACTAACTTAGTGAAACTTTGTTTAAAAAGTGCATAGAAAACAAGACAAAGCAGACAGAGGTAAGGAGATTATTTGTCTTCATGCTAAATACTGACGTTTGAGCGATTATACAGCCATTACGTTCACACTAGTTGACAGTGCAAATGGTACTGGGATAAAAAAGCTTGTAAGTGGTAAGTATTAGCAGCTGGCCAACTGCACAAGAACAATGTGCTTTCACATGAGCGTACACCTGCTATTTGTTATGCCTAAAATTTGAGTAGGGATGAACAGAAATGCAGACTATTGTGTGATTCGCAAAAGTGGAACACACTCTGTTGTATACAAGCAATCGTAATGATATCAGGACGACCCTCATTAGCACTGCCGTTTTTCTTTCAAATTGCCTCTGGCTAATGATCGCTTCCATATGGCTTTGGTCATCTCTATTAAATAGCATTGCATTTCTCCGGCTCAGAGCGATTCAAATTTAACAGAAACCTCAAGTACTCCTCTAATACGCTCGACATGTCCAGGATTTCCTCCCATTTATCAAAGGGTTACAGGCTGGAGTGTTTTCATTGCTGCTCTTATATGTATTTGGAAGGAGCTGATGGTGGTTATTGTGGATCACAGGCCCAGATTCACTTCCTCTGTCAGTGGGCTGCAGTTTCCATTACTGAAATGGAAGAAGCAGTAAAGAGGGGCCGGTATGTAGACGTGTGGTCCACTGGCTGATGAGCGGGTCGCTGCCACTACACTAAGGCCTCAGTAGATGAGGGCATTTTGGGAACATTTTACACTATTCTTTGAATTATTTTGTGTAGGTTTAATAAGTGCACTCAAAAACATTTTCACATGTGTCCTCCAAAATGACACACAACCTAATAAGTTTATATGTAAATAAATCCATTTAGTCACAAACTTCTCAAACTACTCAGCAAATTACTTCCTCTCACTGCTGCTTTCTGAGGGTTTGGAGAACAATTACTCCGAGTCGCCCCCTGTTGTTTTACAGAATTATACAACGGTGAGCACATCAAGTATAAACGCCTCGTTAGTTTAGTGAGGAGCGCACACAGTCAGCAGGTTCGCAGTGTAGAGCCAGGCGAAAGTATAAACAAGGCTTCAAATGCACAAAACGCTTCCACTACAAGAGAAAGCGGCATCTAGCTGTGTCCCATGTGAAAGGGCCTGACAGTTCACCCAAAAATGAAAATTACCCCATGATTTACTTACCCTCAAGCCATCCTAGGTGTATATGACTTTCTTCTTTTAGACGAATACAGTCGGAGTTTTATTAAAAAATGTCCTGGCTCTTCCAAGCTTTATAATGGCAGCGAATGGGGGTTGAGATTTTGAAGCCCCAAAAAGTGCATCAATCCATCATAAAAAGTTCTCCACACAGCTCCGGGGGTTAATAAAGTCCTTCTGAAACAAATTGTTTGTGTTCCACTAACTGTCAAACACGCGTTTACGAGAGAGAGGCGTTCTAGCTGATGATGTAGGCGTAACGTAAGCTCCCGTGAGAAGTGACAAACGTGGAAGGAGAGAGAGCAAAACAAGTACAAAATGAGGATTTGTAAAGAAAAATGTCAGAGGATTTCTATATAAGCCAAGAGGAGACTGGTTTTCCTTTGCTGTAAACAAAACTTGGTTCTCGTGAGACTAGCATATTCTCATGGAGCTTACATTGCACCTACGTTCTACCCCATCCCTGTGAACATGCATACAACAGTTAGCGGAAGCTAGAGATTGAGGTTTATAAAGTTTTAAATGTGGATATTTTTCTTACACAAACGCATCTATTCGCTTTAGAAGGCCTTTATTAACCCTCCGGAGCTGTGTGGATCACTTTTATGATGGATGGATGCACTTTATTGGGCTTCAAAATCTCGACCACCATTCACACACGTAAGCGTGTGCACAAAAAACTGCTTGCCCACGTGCGAGTGTAAATTAGAATTTCCTTTCGCAGCTTACGGCACTTATAATAAGTGCAATTGCACCAAACACATCACAGTTTACTCATTCGCCCATGCTTCTTTTTCCCACTCCAACGTTCCAATAATTCCTGCACACTAAAAGCTGGATGGATATTTTTGCTTAGACCGATAGGTCTATGTAAAAGTTTTAGAGAAATTTAAATCGATTCACACTTTATATCATTGCCACGATATGTGTTGTCATATCACCCAGCCCTAACGTGCAGTAATGCTTTAAAGGGGTCATATGAGGTTGCTAAAAAAACATTATGTTGTGTATTTGGTGTAATGGAATGTGTTTATGCGGTTTAAGGTTAAAAAAACACATTATTTTCCACATAATGTACATTATTGTTGCTCCTCTATGCCCCGCCTTTCTGAAACGTGTCGATTTTTAAAAAGCTCATCGGTCTGAAAAGCGAGGTGTGCTCTGATTGGCCAGCTATCCAGTGCATTGGGATTGGCTGAATACCTCAAGCGTGTGACGGAAATGTTACGCCCCTTACCATACTGTGATGCCCTGTTCGGCCCGAGCGACGAGACAAAAAAATTAAAACCCATTACAAACGAGGCATTTGTTGCGTCCAGTGGGGACATAATTACTGATTATAATGACTTATACTGTCTTTTTATGCGTTGCGTTGCGTATCGCGCTGCGTAAACATAAAACCATGCCTGGAGAAACGACAAACAACAAGTGCTACTCTGCACTGCTCAAAACTGGCGTTTGAATTGTCAGTGGCAAATTCTTTAAATATAAAAAAAGTACTTATAGGCTGTGAGTCAGAAGCTCCAAACTGTCCTTGCAAAGTTGGAACTGCCTCACTTTATAGAAACAGACACTGGCATTGTAGGCAACTCTCACAGGAAACAGTCCTCATCCTCCGCAAAATGCGCTGCATACATATGAATATTTAGGTTGTACTGTTCTGGAACAGTGTTGTAAATACAACTTAACCACTGATTTCTAGCTGTGTCCTCTTTTGGAAGGCCAAAGAAAGTAATTTCGCTTTCACAACAAAACACACAGTGTCACACACGGCGGGCTTGAGTGAGGAACTTTTCATGTTTATGTCCAGTGGAACTTAAAAAGTTACTAAAAAATTAACACCCCTTGTCATTAGAAATATTGCTTCAAAAAAAAAATATTTATATATATATATATATATATATATATACATACAGTGGGGCAAAAAAGTATTTAGTCAGCCACCAATTGTGCAAGTTCTCCCACTTAAAAAGATGAGAGAGGCCTGTAATTTTCATCATAGGTATACCTCAACTATGAGAGACAAAATGAGAAAAAAAATCCAGAAAATCACATTGTAGGATTTTTAAAGAATTTATTTGCAAATTATGGTGGAAAATAAGTATTTGGTCAATAACAAAATTTCATCTCAATACTTTGTTATAATATACCACAGGCCTCTCATCTTTTTAAGTGGGAGAACTTGCACAATTGGTGGCTGACTAAATACTTTTTTTTCCCCCCACTGTATATATATAGTTCGGTTCCATTAATTACTGGTAGATGTTACAGTAGTACTGGCTCTTTGTTTCATATCTTTGCCAGTTGGGCGCTTGACACCCTACATTCTGTCAGAATAGCTCATGTCATGGCTCACGGAGACCTGGAAGGCCCAGGCAGCTGTCCATCAAAGTGACAAGGCCTGGCGCTTCCAGCTACAGGAACATGGTTAAAGGGAGAGCAGGCGGTGGTCAAGGCTTTACCCAGAGCCACAGCAACACCATGTCCAAGTGTTAGCAGATGATGCACATTTCAGACACGTTAATTCAAGCCGTCAGTTCAGCCATGAAACCATTTCTTCCTGCTCTCTTTCGCTGCCCTGCCACTCAGACAGCCAAGGGCTATCTTCATCACAAAGGGCTGGGGAACGCGCCACAATATAATCCTTGAGGGATCGGGGTGAGGAGGCACACGGGGTTAAAGTCTTGAAAGGGGATTTACCAAAGTAAATTTTTTTTGAGGGCTTGGCTTTCTTATATACTTTATTGTTTTTGTTTGCATCATCAGTATTATTATTTATGAAAGATTCCATTAGAAAAAAGCTTGCATTATGCTTTCTGCAAATTTTGGTCCATAATCAGGACACAAGTTTTTGCATTTGGCATTAAGTGGCAACCTAAAACTGTGCCGATCTTGTTAAAAATAAATAAATAAACTAGTTTGATTGGACATTTCTTTACCTTGTTTTATTACATCACTAAAGACACTGTTTAATCTGGTTAAATAGGCCAAACACAGTAGTAGTTTTTGTAGATTTGTTGAATTTATTTATGTTTTATCTTGCTTATTTTCCAGTATGGTAAGCATGAGGACTAATTTGCAAACTGACCTTAAGGCATGCTCGAGGCTAGTGTATTATTTCAGTTGTTTTCAATTGGAGCTCTGCGTTTAAAATGCCAGGAATGTGACGAGGCGCTGAGCATTTATTTCACACTGTGTGCTGCACGCTCTGCATTTTT
>NW_015505665.1:876159-877646 GCF_001515645.1 Sinocyclocheilus grahami | reverse complement strand
CCAGGCAGCTGTCCATCAAAGTGACAAGGCCTGGCGCTTCCAGCTACAGGAACATGGTTAAAGGGAGAGCAGGCGGTGGTCAAGGCTTTACCCAGAGCCACAGCAACACCATGTCCAAGTGTTAGCAGATGATGCACATTTCAGACACGTTAATTCAAGCCGTCAGTTCAGCCATGAAACCATTTCTTCCTGCTCGCTTTCGCTGCCCTGCCACTCAGACAGCCAAGGGCTATCTTCATCACAAAGGGCTGGGGAACGCGCCACAATATAATCCTTGAGGGATCGGGGTGAGGAGGCACACGGGGTTAAAGTCTTGAAAGGGGATTTACCAAAGTAAATTTTTTTGAGGGCTTGGCTTTCTTATATACTTTATTGTTTTTGTTTGCATCATCAGTATTATTATTTATGAAAGAAAGCTTGCATTATGCTTTCTGCAAATTTTGGTCCATAATCAGGACACAAGTTTTTGCATTTGGCATTAAGTGGCAACCTAAAACTGTGCCGATCTTGTTAAAAATAAATAAATAAAAAACTAGTTTGATTGGACATTTCTTTACCTTGTTTTATTACATCACTAAAGACACTGTTTAATCTGGTTAAATAGGCCAAACACAGTAGTAGTTTTTGTAGATTTGTTGAATTTATTTATGTTTTATCTTGCTTATTTTCCAGTATGGTAAGTATGAGGACTAATTTGCAAACTGACCTTAAGGCATGCTCGAGGCTAGTGTATTATTTCAGTTGTTTTCAATTGGAGCTCTGCGTTTAAAATGCCAGGAGTGTGACGAGGCGCTGAGCATTTATTTCACACTGTGTGCTGCACGCTCTGCATTTTTTTTTCTCGGTGCAGAGAAGAATGTTCAACTTTGGGTAAAACACACACAGATATGTATAGATGCCCCATTCGACGGCTCCAGGCACGTAGATGCGGCCGCCATCTTGGAACGGTCAACTTGATGTTAGTGATGTCCGGTTCACGAACGAATCATTCGATTTAACCGGTTCTTAGTGAACCGGTTGAACCAGTTCACCAAAACGGACTGAATCGTTTGAAACGGTTCGTGTCTCCAGTAAGCACTAATCCACAAATTACTTAAATTATTCACTTTTTTTAACGTGACTGACACTCCCTTTGAGTCGAAATAAACCAATATCCCGGAGTAATTTATTTACTCAAACAGTACACTGTCTGAACTACTGTGAAGACTGAACTGATGATGAACACGAGCAGAGCAGCTTGTGTGCAGCGAGCCGGGTAACGAACGTGCCAGCCCACTACTGTAGCGGTTCTCGTTCTCGAGTCAAGAACCATCGGGTTGCATCGGGTTTCGGATCACCAGTACACTGAACCGAGAACCGTTTCTTTTGGACATGTCCGATTTGAGAACCGATGAGCTGATGATACTGTGCATGCGTGTAATTTTTCAAGAGGACGAAAAGCATGTTATCCAAGTATTTTGTTAAACATCAGAAAGTGTGATAATATA
>NW_015505665.1:835508-876132 GCF_001515645.1 Sinocyclocheilus grahami | reverse complement strand
TTTCCGTACCCACTGTATATATATATATATATGTATATATATAATTATTATTATTATTATTTTTTTTTTTTAAAGATTAATCTATCTAATCTGTGTACTTTGTTCAGTTGAAGATTCTGTTAGGTTATAAGCCAAAGGGGTTTGTCAGGGATATTGGACCATAATTAAGAATGTTTAATAGTGTAGCAGAGTGAGCTATAGACCCAGTATATTTGGCTGGCGTTACCCAAACAGGTGAACCTATCAGTGTTCATACTTTATCATGGTTGGGTAAGTTTCATGAGCCAATTAGTGCCTGTGTGCCTATAAAAGGGGGAGTGTTTGGTTGCTTGGGATGCATCATCCTTGGTACCGTCCCTTTGTTACATGTGGCGCTTTGAATGAGTGCTAGCAGTTGGGTTATCCTCCTGTCTGTCGTGTGCTGGCTGTTGGCCAGTTTTCAGGTTTGTCCCGGTTTTAAAAATGCCTTTTTGCCTGTTAAATAGAGGCTTATTACCTTGTTTGTTTTTAGATATGGGCCTGCAAGTAGCTGTAATCCTGCGTGGTGAGCGACCATGTGTATTGCAGCATTGTACTGTTTTCTTGGTAGGTATGGCTAGTTTTAAAGTTTGTTTTAAACCAACTTTTCTTGAAGGCAGTATATTGGAGACAGTAAGTTCCATTCTTAAGCAACTATTGTAAGGATGGTAGGGGAGTCATAAATCTTGTGAGGGCAATTCTCATTTGGGCAGCTGTTGATTCTCCTGCATACTGTTCCTTTGGCATGGTCACATGCCTGTCCTAAAACATCCCCTGAAAATACACCATTAGATAAAACATAGGCAATATCTGCAGCACATCACTGGAACAAAACAATACAGAGCACTGATAAAACTTCTACACATGATTCACTGTCATAGTTTAACATAGAAACTAATAGTGCTATAAACCCTAAAAAGAATTAAGCATAGTACATGTTAAGCATACATGTGGTGTGCTGGTCCTTAGAGGTCTCATACGGCTATCATGAGAACCACATAATAAAATGAATAAGAACAAAGTTCAAACTGATAACTCTTTTTCTATAAAATATAACATTCAATTATATAATGATTCAAATGAACTATTACAAAACAAGTACATATTTATTCTCTGGAAGCCAGGCTAAATGAGTAAACACAGTTAGGCTACTGCATTCCTGAGATGGGTCAAACCCTCCTCTCAGACACCAAATACAGACATTGCTTATAAATACCAGAATATATACACTAGTATTAAGAAAACATATGATTACATATTCATTATATGCTAGAAGAGGAGGGGATTGGAAAACCACCCCACAGTGCAATCATATTATATTAAATATATTTTACAAAGCAGAAAATATGGCAAAAAGTATCATGCGCTGATGCATTTATCTGTGACATGTTGCAGACTTTTCAATGTTGAACTGGGAAACATAAAGTTTTAAATATATTTTAATGAGTATTATTTCAATGCCTAGTTATATTTCCTATGCATGGCTTGAGAACACTTCATCAGTGGTTGAGATTTTTTTTGTCCTTTGAAGTAGGCTACATTCTCCAAAAGTATGAATTTAAACATAGTAAAACTTTTTTTAACTCCTGGGCATTCAAAGGAATTTACAATGCGAGTGTAGCAGAGTGAGCTATAGACCCAGTATATTTGGCTGGCGTTACCCAAACAGGTGAACCTATCAGTGTTCATACTTTATCATGGTTGGGTAAGTTTCATGAGCCAATTAGTGCCTGTGTGCCTATAAAAGGGGGAGTGTTTGGTTGCTTGGGATGCATCATCCTTGGTACCGTCCCTTTGTGACATGTGGCGCTTTGAATGAGTGCTAGCAGTTGGGTTATCCTCCTGTCTGTCGTGTGCTGGCTGTTGGCCAGTTTTCAGGTTTGTCCCGGTTTTAAAAATGCCTTTTTGCCTGTTAAATAGAGGCTTATTACCATATGGGCCTGCAAGTAGCTGTAATCCTGCGTGGTGAGCGACCATGTGTATTGCAGCATTGTACTGTTTTCTTGGTAGGTATGGCTAGTTTTAAAGTTTGTTTTAAACCAAGTTTTTATGCATAACTTGTTTAATGTCCAGCAGGACTGATTGCACGTCCAGGGGTTTCTAGTGATCTTAATTGAAGCCTAACGAACCTCACGTAACTGACTGCACTTCTGCTCTGTTCTACTCTACTCTGTTTTGTTCTGTCTGGAATTCATCTGGGTCCGTCTGTTATATTTTGTTTTGTATGTGGATGTGTGTGGATTTAGGTGGGAGGGGTTGGCCGTGGTACCTTGTACTGCGTGTCCACATGGAGTGCTGTGTTTAATATTACTGATTTTTCACGAGTGTGTGTCATGGGTATTGAGTGTGGGGTAGAAATCTGAGGGTCTTTGTTGGCCACCTCCCCCTTTATTTTCTCTTATTGTACTTGTTTTATAAGTTACTGGTAAAGACGTGTGAAGTGTTGTATGTGTTTTTATCAATTGTATAAACATATTTTACTGTACCCATTGTATGGCCCTTATATGACCTATTTGAGTCAATGCAGATGAATGAAGTTATCTCAGGACGAGACCGCCCTGATTGTAATGCAAAACGTGATTGGCTATAGCGAGATCGTGCTACGATTGGTCAGCAAAATGTGGCTGTTATCTGATTGGCTTGAGTAGATGGTGGGTGGAGTCCACGTATTTGTGGATTGTCAGCACGTCTTGATGCAAGAAATGTTTCACAATTCGCAAATGCACAGGACACGATTCACAAATAAATGCCAGGCAAAGTTGTGGTTGTGACATAAATATATATTTGTGAATATGTTTTTTATTTACAAATCTCATTTTATTTATTTGTGAATTTAAGTCATGTTTGTGAAACTTTAAGATTTATTTGTGGATCTCATTCTATTTATTTGTGGATCATAATCTATTTATTTGGAATTAAGCAACAATTCTACCCCCATAGGGGAGGAGTGAAATAAGCGCAGTCAAGACGGACAGTTCAGCCCTCTTGAAGTGGAAGGGTGCGTTCGACTTGAAGCACCGCTATAGACGGCAGTCAACGAGAGTAGCCGCTTGCAGTCGGGGGTGGAGTTGAAAACGGGGCCGTCAAGCTGGACACTTTCTGCTCCCGTTAGTGACGCTAACGCGGTGTTTGCATACTCTATCACAGATGAAGTGAATTAAATGCAATATTTGTCAAATACACAGACGTTTCAGAAACGTTTTCATGAGCAACAGAAACACTTTTTATATACTGCTTAATTCAGCGCCATCTATTCAAGAATTAAGTTCAACGTAAATATATACTAATAAAGTAGGGGTATATATGCTTTCATGATAAACGTAACTCAATATAACATTGCGACTACAGTAAAAAAGCTTTTAATGTTCTAAAAACACAGATTTATGAGCAGTGTTGGATTTGAAGATGTTAGAAACACACTTCATTGTTGTCATGTGGTGAATTTGACCAATCGTGAAACAGCTGTGTTGTCATCAGCGCACCTGCAGTCGCTCTGAAAAAGCTGCACCAGCCGAGTCAACCGGCTGTTCTCGAAACGCTCTCGCGGTACTTTGATGCCACACGTGACAGTGACGTAGCGTCGGCGCCGGTTCAAGTTGGACAAAATTTCTAACCGGCATGCACTGCTTCAAGTCAGCCGCCGATCGGTTTGTGCGGCGCCGCATGAAGTCGAACGCACCTGAACAGATACCAACGAGATCAAAGGCAGATATCGCATTATTCTCACTTCACGTGCTGTTGCTTTTTTTTTTTTGCCTTTCAAGCATCATAACAGAACAAAATAGGCTAACTTAACCACAACTGTAAGTCCTCACAGACTGAGACATTCATATTAATCATACTATAACAGAGAAATAAACCATCATACAAGACATTAATCCAAATAAAATAAAATATATTCATGCAACCATAAACAATGTTGATTAGCAATTGGGCGGGTTGTGTTGTGAAAATCTGGCAACCCTGATCACACCCTGCTTGTACTACGACTGAACAGCAATGGAGGAGGAAATATTGCTCGTCTCCGAGCATTCATGTCTTTACCAGATGGAATTCCCAGACTATCACAATGTTGTTATGAAAAATAATGCTTGGAGAAACATTTAATTTGTGATGCGTCTGCCATATTACTTTAGTGCAGGGGTGTCAAACTCAGTTCCTGGAGGGCCACAGCCCTGCACAGTTTAGATGCAACCCTAATTAAACACACCTGATCCAGCTAATCAAGTTATTAAGGCTTATTTGAAAACTATAAGGTATGTGTGTTGGAGGGGTTGGAACTAAACTATGCAAGGCTGCGGCCCTCCAGGAACTGAGTTTGACACCCCTGCTTTATTGGATACTCCGTGTCTTAGCAACCACATTGTGTCTCAACTGAAAAAAACTTTCTCAAACGCTCACAGCTAGGCGTTTTCAGTAGAGCGCCTGGCACTTTCAGCTGGCTAAAAAACACTTTGGTGGACACACAGCCTAACAACTGATGATAACACACTGTACAATAGCTTGCCAGCCAGACTACTGAGTATTGCCATGGAAGCAAACATATAGACAAAATTCATGGAACGATCTATATATGTGCCCATTGGACTATGGAATATCATAAAAAATCAAAGATGGGCCTGACAAAACCATATTCTATGACCGTTAAACACCGGGTGTAACATATACTGAATGTGGAAACCGTAATGGTTTTATATGAAAATAAAAAGGTTTGGGACCGTAATAGTTGTGGTGCTGTTTCAAATCTTCCTTTAGAAGTAATTTATGGTGAAGGCTTTTAAATTGGCTTAACTGTCCACCACAGTGGTCCTTCCTTGCTCAGGACAATATATTTTGCAGGTGTTGTTCTGGCATATTAGTGGATCACTGCCATTCTTTAGCATCATGTTATACATACTGCAGTATTTATTACCTAATTACGATACAAATGTTATTGAGGTAAACCTACATAATGGCACGGAAAGGGTATGTTATAATTCTTTTAATGGAACGACTTCAAAGTACTCCGAGCACTTGTGCAGCAGTTAGGAAATTATGGGGGATTTTATGAGACTTAGAATAAAGTAGTGCACCTGGTTTAGTTTCTATACATCTCACTTGCTTGCTCTCACATTCAAATGCACGAGAGTGTGAGGCTAGCTGATCGCTGTCTTCTCATGAACACCTGGATTTGATCTGATCCAGCTGTTGCTGTCAGTTAAGCACATTAAGAGCACTGAAACAAAGAGTAATGAAATTACTTTATGTAAAGATTTTTAATTAATATGCTTGCTGCTTGTGCACATTTGACATTTCCAAGTGTGTCAGGCATCAATTTATAATACTCATTATTTTATAATACTCAAAATATTGTGAACTTTTGTCTTTCAACTATAATAGAAATATCTAGACATTACAATATGTTTATTTTGTATTGTATGTATGTACTCAGCATGGCAGACACAAGGGGGTGCCCTTATCCTTTTACTGTGAGGGCAGCGGGTTCGCAAATGCTGTAGATAAATGCACAGAGTGACGGAATAAGAAAGCGGGGATTGTGTGCAGATGTCATGTGTGTGTTGAGCATGATTCAGTCATCACACTAAATTGATCAGCTATATGACCGCACATGAGCGCCACAATGTACATACTAACAGCCATGTCAGCTCACTAGATCCATACCCGGATATATAGACTTTGGCTTTATCTATCTCTCTTTCTCTGTTATTTTTTTCCCCTCAGTCTCTCCTTCTTAGAAAACCATGCTGAAATGTATTATGGGGAAAAAATAACAAAAAAAGGAGAAGCAAAGTCTTGCTCTAGCGCTTTAACACTTGTTCAGTCCTCTGGCAGTAGAGGATTTGGTGTCTAATGCCAGCGATTTCCCCCCTTTGTGAATTAATTAGTCTCTGCCAGCGTCGGCCACATTTGTCATTTGAATTTATGCTAATGAGGGCTGAGGGGTCCTGGTGGACCTGATAGGCCAGAGACACACGCTGCTTCAGTCTTGCAGGGCTTACAAGGCTTCTTCCTTTCTTCTCTCTCTCTCTCTCTCCCTCGCTCGTTTTCTCATCTTATCTTCCCCCAATCCCCAGCTGCTTGGAGTCCATGACCTGTCACTCCAGTGGGGGGCATCTGGTGTCCTATGCTGATAAGGTAGCTAATTATCTCTGTGTGGGGAAGTGGATTTAGGGGCCACACACTCTCTCACTTTCTTCTGGTCACACTGAAAGCAAATCCTGTATATCACCTCACTTAACACAGACCTTGCAACATCGACCTGTCATGATGGTTCAGACTGATCATCCATCCGTGTCTAAACTAGCATTATAGTTCAGACAAGTTGATCATCCAGTATAACATCTTAATGTACAGCAAAACTATTAAAACTTACATGTACGCTGTTTGGATGCTGATTAAACAAAACTGTATATTTAACAACACAAGGAGCCTTATGTAGTGTACCTTATCGCATGCTTTGATGCAATCAAATTACTGATTTCAAGTTCATTAAGGACCAATTAGCATTTCATAATAATTTATTGAATGTATTGTATTTATGTGTAATAATATTTAATTAACTTTAGCTATATTAATTAATTTATTTTTTTAAATCAAAGAAGTCTCGGAAACACTTTACAATAAGGTTCCATTTGTTGACTATAATTAATGCATTAACTATCAATGAGCAATACATTGTTACAGAATTTATTAAACTTTGCCAATATTTTACAAATACAACTGTTCAGAGTTCATGTTAGCTCAGGTCCATTAAATAACATTAATAGATAAAAGTTTTGATTTTAATAATGTACTAGTAAATGTTGAATTAACATTTAACTAAGATTAATACATGTTTTAGAAGTATTTTTCATTGATGGTTTATGTTAACTAATGTAATTAAATAATGCTAACAAATGGAACCTTATTGTAAAGTGTTACCGAAGTCTCTTATTTTGTTTTGATCAAAAGTACAGTAAAAACAGTAATATTGTGAAAAAAATACAATTTAAAATAACAATTTTCTCTTTTTAAAATATATTTTAATCCTGACTGTGTGATGGCAAATCAGAATTTTAAGCAGCCATTACTCTTTTGATCCCTCTGAAGTAATTCTAATATGCTGATTTGGTTCTCAAAAAATATTTCTTATTATTATCACTTTTGAAATTAGTGCTTTTGAAATAGAAACCTTTTGTAACGTTATACATGCCTTTACTGTCACTTGATTTGGAATTTCAGTTGAATTGATCAGTGCTAAATAAAAAGTATTAATTTCTTTAAAAAGGTATATATCAGTTGTATATCTTATTATTTTATATACGCATTCTATGACACTCTAACTGGTGTACAAGCGGTACACGTGACCTCTTGACTATTTGATTGATTTATTTTAAATTTTCTTTTGCTACAAAGTGTTTTTGGCGAGGTCAAATTCACTAAAATAGACACCAGTCACTTCACACCAGTCAAAGCTTCAATAATATCTGCTCACTGAATTTAGTCTAGGTTAGGAAAACATTCTTATTATTTTTTAATAATAATAATATGAGTTTAGATGTGAAACTGCTATTATTATGTTCATCATTGTGGTCTCTGAGGGTAAAGTCAGTACAAAAAGAAGCAGAATTATCGCTTAGGATAAAACGTCTGTCTTGTCTGTATGTACCTCACTGCACAGATCTTCATTTATGTCAACTTGGAGTAAATTATGTTTTGTTAGGCTTGGCTCATGATATGTTTAAGCTGTATCCTATAAGTTATTATTTCAACGTCTAAGTGATAGATTTACAGATTTTCTGTTTCTGTAAAATGATTTAAAGAGCACTTGGCAGACCAAGTGTGTGACTGCTGTCATTTATTTTACAGGCCACTTCTTTAAATGGTAAATGGCGACTCTTGGAAAGGCAGATTGGATAACAATGGACAGAAAGGCATGAAATTGCAGAATTCAATACCACAGATGTCTTTTCTTGAACACATGAATGAACTTTTTTAAAAATCGTTTTGGGTCCAGCATGTTATAGCAGGCGGTTTATAAATAGAGATGAGAGGAAAGAGCGTTTGAAAATCGTCACATCTTACTGCACCACACATTTTATTTGACTTTCTCTCTTTCACTCTCCAGTGCAAGTAAAAAGGCTCACTAAAAGTCCACGGTACATCTTGGCAGCGTTTTTTGCGCAGCTGAGCAGTGCACTCTCCCAGTCCTTCCATTTAGTGGGCCAGACATAAGCACTTTGCTGCTTCTCTGTCTCTAATTTTCAGACTCATTGCTGGGGAGAGGCTATCTATCCCACGTAATACTTTGTGTGTTGCTTATTTTGACATGAACTTTTGCTTCAAGTGGGAGTCAGATGGCTTAGATGGAGTATTTTTAGACAGTCCAGTTGGCAACAGCAGCGATTCACTGTACTTTCCCTATCTACAGTGAGTGCCTTCCCTGGTAAGCGTTAGAAACTGTCTAGCACCAACATCTCCAAGTTCTGAGAGGAGATGGGGATGTGGATGTCAAATTCAAGAGCAAGTTCTCTGAAGTCACAAAATACTTTTGAGAATTGTGAAAGATTTCAAAATGTCATGTGTTAATGTCCATGTAACCTAAATCACATGATCAGTGTAACCTATGCTTTTTAAATTTCTGCATCAATAGTGTATACTCTCAAAGACGCTGGCTGAGCTCAAATTAAAAATGCATCACGGTTTCCACAAAAATATGAAGCAGCCCAATTGTTTTCAACATTGATAATAATGTGAAATGTTTCTTGTAATGTATTGTTACAGAGCAGGTCCGCTGAGAGGACAGTCAGATCTCGTTAAGACTCTCAAACTGCCACAGTTGGCAGCTGAGACCCATATACAACTTTCCATACACGCGTGCCACAGCACTAAGCACACCTCCCACTGTGCCTCACAGGGAGCCCTTCACTTTTCTCCACGTAGCTTTTTAATTGTTGGGAAAACCCGAGAGGGGATGGATGAATAATTGTGCTTCAGCAGATTGTTGTGTAGCCTCAGAAATTGCTTTTATTTGTAAAAAATAAGACAATGATGGATACAGCTTTGATGTGATATCAGGTAAACCTTTTCACCTCGGTATATTGTGATAAACACTTTGAGAAACAAATTATCTGCAATGTGATACAAATATACTAAATAGCACAATATGAATATATAAATATGTTTCAAATGTATGTAAGGTGTTGTGTACCAGATTTTTCAACCTGGGGTCCGGAGACTTCCAGGGGGGCACAAGAGGGTTCAAGGGAGTTCAAAAGTGTTTCAAATAATTATAATGAATAATAATAATAATATAATAATAATTTGGGAAGTTAACGGTAATATAAAAAATGATGCACAAATGCATTTGAATTGCACCATGGGAAAAAATACTCTTATGGTTTAGACATCTTTACCTATTTGATATTAAAAATTTATATAATATTCATTACAAATTTAAGAAAACTGTTTTATTTTATTATTCCCCAAACACCTGACTCCCAAATACGGTTGTCTCAGTTGATTTATTATTTAAGATGAAATATCATTGTCATTTTCTTTTGTCTTATGTTGTAAAGAGCTGTTATAGCATAGCTTATTATTAATATGGACCAAACAGACACTGGCCCAATTTAATTACTTATCTGAAAATTATGGAGACCACAGCCGGACCCCTTTCTCAAGGCACTGAGGTGCATCCATCTGTATATGTATGTTACACATAAGCACATTTAAATGACATCCCAAGTGCTATGTCTTCACCGATGTGTTCTCAGCATCGCACTGTCTTCAGTTATTTGGCTCATATTCATGCCACCTACTCAAAGTGAGGGGGAGAGATGAAGGCTTTTGCTAATGTAATTTTGAAAGGATTGCCACAATCTTTCAGTGTCTTTGGGGGGTGGGTACATTGTCAGTGAGAGAGAGAACAAAAACAGCTGAAAGTGTTGTCTCAACTTCCAGAAGTTCTGCTTTTCTCTGTCTTCTCGCTTATTTGTCATATGTGCAAGCCATGCCCATATTATGTGCTTGTCAAGATGGATCAACGCATTCAGCCAAATGTGGAGTTAGAGGCACACTCGTGTAATCGTATCTGTTAAAGACAGCATTAAGAAGAACGTAAACCTTAGCTGGAGAGCTGCCTAGCATCAACTAATTCCTTGTCGCTTTGTTTGCATTCATTCAACTTGAGGACCATCTAAAACTCAAATCCTGATGGGCATGTCACATTCTGAGAGATGACTAAAACTATTTCAAAAACACTGACACACTTTTCACTGACAGCTAGAAAACGAACTGTCAACTTAAGCCAATCATAATTAGCAATGCTGCTATGATACATTAAAAGTTTTTGGGCCACCTGTTTAATCAGGCACTTGCACATGCAAGCTTAAGAGTTATTCTTGTAAACTATATTGCATTACATATATTGTCCTCCCCTTTGTTTTTGACAGAACAAGACATTCCTGAGAAATGGTCTCCCTTTTGCTATGTTTTAATGACCGTTATATAGAAGGTAGGTAGCAGTGGTTGTTTTGTTGTCAGTGGCCATTTCTATGATAATGGTTTAACTTTCATTTAGTTTCACTTGGTATGGTACATCTGTTAGGAATGAACTCATCACAGTTTTCCTATAAACTAGAATTTAACTCTGTTCATGTTACCATAAATCACAAGATGACTTGCCACAGATGATACGTATTTGGCATGTGGAATTTGAGCAGCCTGAGTGCTGATTTCTATTTAGCAGCCTGACAAAGAGTAAAATGAAAATCTATGGATGTGGTTACTGTCCCCTTTTGCTAACGGAAAACCTGAATGCATAGCGGTGGGTAAATCCCAAAGACCAGCCGTGAGCTTCTTAAAAGAGGGGACAGAGAAGTCAAAACGTTTTCCCTGTGAAAAAAAAGTGAATGGAGGCCCAAGGATGTGAACTCTCTTTAGGGAGCTCATTCCTGCTCATGCCAGCGTGATCTCTACACATCAGCGACTCAATGAGACTGAAAAAGCCATCAAGGAGACAATCGCAAAAGTCATAAATGTTGAAATGAGTGGTCATGGGGATGATCTATGTATTTTAATATTGTATTATGTCCGTTCTTCCAGTGTAAGGAGAGTTTAAATGTTCACAAAAGCATAAGGAATATGAAGAGAGCTCTGTTTTATGAATTTAGCACAGATTCATTGTTCTTAAAAACATTCATCTTTAAGCTAGATTGAAATAGCAAAAAAAAAAAAAAAAAAGATGTTAAAAGTGATTAAAGTAAAAGTCTGTACTTGAAAAATAGCGACTGTTTTCTTAAAAACTACCTCCGTCTGCCATTGGCTGAATAAAAGAAATTCAAAGAAACACACTTGACCTTTAAGTAGGCCTGGGCGATAAAACGGTATCTATATTTATCGACGGTACACCTTCTTCGATATCGATAGAAAAATAGTTTGATATAGCGCACGATATAGGCACGTACTATGAGTGACGCAGATAGCACACACAAACACGAACACATGCTGAAATGAGTGCTGTGCCTGCCTGTGATGAGGAGATTGTGAATAAAGAATGAATATTAGTCAAATTTAAAATAAACATTTGCATTTGAATGTTAGGTGTGCATCAGGGAGCGTCATCAGTGGCGCGCGAGATGCGGTGATGATGTAAGTGACGTTGTTGCATTTTAATGTTTTATTAGTCTAGCCCACGAGACACGCCGCTGCTGCTTTCAAAATATTAGAGAAATATAGAAGCTAAATGCGGAGAAGATCTTGAATGGGTTAAAACTGAAACACAGAATGCATATTCAGCACATTTTTTAGACGGACAAATATGACTGCTGCGCTCGCGTCTCACAGAAGAGATGTATAGAAAGCCATGCAAAGTTAAAACAGTTAAAACTTTTAGAAAACACGTCATGAATTTGTGGCGTTTTATTCCTTTTCACTGCATCTCATATGTTTTTAAATGCAGTCTGTGTGAATGCCGTTTCGGCTCTTTGTATTAAGCAATGCATAAATACATGATGCTGTTTTGTTCATAATTGTTTATGCAATTTACGAAATTATATTAGATTTTTATGAGTTAATTTAGACGTAATGCACGTTTTTATAGAGTTACTTCCTTTCGTTGACAATTTAAATGCGCTGCATTATTTTGCTCATTGCGCCCTCGGGAGACAATTAGACCTATACAATAAAGACCTATTTAATCTGCATATAAAACATTAGAAATTAGATATTTGTTTAATTTTTATTGTGTTTGATTGTTAAAACAAAAATATTTGTTGTTTGTCTCAATAAATTGTGTTAATTATAAATACAGTGGTTAAATAAATAAAAAATTCTATTGCTTTTTGTTTTAAAAAAATAATTATCGATACCTAACGATATGAAATATTATATCGTTGATAATTTTTTTTAGCTATATCGCCCAGCCCTACCTTTTAAGTAAGGTGTCTTGTACCATGCTGAAAGGTTTTATTTTGCCATAATGAATGGACTGTTCATTATCCCTATTATTACACAACAACAAATAAATGTGTAGATGTGAAATTAATGATTTGAAATTTATTTTGCATGTATATTGTTTTAAAGGTTTTATTTAGAAAAAAAAAGATCTTCGGGAAATCTGTCCATTTTTCATAGTCCCTATTGCGTTTTTTGACCCATTCAGTGACTATAAAATAATTGTATTCTGATTATTAATATTGTACTATTTTTGTACTGTAAAAAAATCTAGTATTAAATAAAAGGCAGCAGCCATTTGCACTAAGTGCAAATAAAGATAGATGCTATTTACACGGTGTAAAAATAGCATAATTTTCTTTGCAATAAGTTTAAATAGTAGATGCTATTTATACTTGGTGCAAAAAATGACAGATATTTGCACCTCCGTATTGTAGTACATTATAAAACAGTATGCAGTAATAACATATTAAGTGTAAATTATCATATTTAAAATTATTAAATGAATGCCACCTTACTGGTACAATAAAGCCCTCGCTACACCTGCCCCTAACCCTACCCAATAAACACTTTGTTATTTCCACTTTTTTGAATGTTTCCTTCATTTTTATTGAGAACAAATCTCTTTCCGATCTGATTTGTGATGGGAAAAGAGAAAACAATGAGTTCGGCAAAAGGCGGATTCGAACTCGGGTCGATCGTGTCAAAAGCTGCCACCATGCAACTTTCACCCTCCGTCTCCTCCATCCTTCCTGTTACTTAACACATGTCTTTTGTAATGTTGTCTATCCCGACCAGACATTGGTGGGCGGAGCTAGTGTAAATAGCCTCTGCCAACAAGATGGGCTATTTGCACTTAATAGACACTCTGTAAATGGCATTATAATTTTTATTTTATTGTACAACTGCAAAATTACAATACTAATATTCACAAGAAGACAAACCCTGCAATATTACTTCAGAGGACTTTAGTTTTCATTTTGCTATACTTTTTGCTGAGGAGCAAGATGGCACCAGTTGTGGTTAGCAAAATCCCCAGAGTTAAATCAACTCTGCTCAGAGTACATATTGTCCCAATCTACAGAGTGTTAAAGTAACACTGAAGCCGAGTTAAAGTTAATGGGATAATTAAGCAATTAATTAATTGACGAGTGAGCATTAGTAAAGAAAACCAGCTGTTAACAATGTTGAAGATGAACAACTACTGCTCAGGCTTTTAGACATGAAAACGTATCACATAATCCTCAACAGTGGTAACTCTGCTTCAGTGTTACTTTAACACTCTGTAGATTGGGACAATATGTACTCTGAGCAGAGTTGATTTAACTCTGAGGTGAGGTGAGAGTCATCAAAGTAGTATATTTCAGTTGCCTGGATGAGCGGACTAATATGCTGTGTTGCCATGGATGACCACTGTGTTGCAACTGATGTTCCTGTGGCTCAGTGGTAGAGCATTGTGTTAGCAGTGCAAAAGGTTGTGGGTTTGATTCCCAGGGAACACACGTACTGGTTAAAAAATGTATAATCTGAATGCACTGTAAGTTGCTTTGGATAAAAGTGTCTGCTAAATGCTTGAGTTAATTAATTAAATTAACTGATCAGTTAGACTTCTAAAGCTTCTAAAGAGCCGTGTAATAAATAAATAGCTGCTATGAAAAAAAAAAACATAACATCAACTTAACAAGAAGGCCATTGCTGCCTCTGCTTTGGCCAGAAATGATCTAAGTGAGCAGTAATGAGTGTTTGAGGGGGAAACCCCATTGCTGTTGCAGCTGTTAGCGTCTCTGTGTTTGCCTTCTACTGAGTTCCAGATTCGGGTAGAAGTACGTTGGGACAAGCCCTCCCTGTGTGTTGGCTGCTCCTGCTAAACGAAGCTGATCAATCACAGAGGTGGAAGCTGTGACAGTGATTTAAGGACTCGCTCCTTGTCTCTTTCCAATGTCGAGGTGGTCCGTGCTTCCACTGGCAGACACCACCCAAGCCCTCCTGCAAACAGATGGTGAATAAGTGTACAAGAGTTGCCCCTCCTTGTCTCTCAGTCTTGAGGGCAGCTGCTCTGTGCATGGCATAGAGGGATGCCTGGCATTGAGATGGTGGCGGAACTCATGGACCGTGGCCTAGTGGTTATCCGTTTGAGCTCGTTCTGGCAAGGCTTCTGTCAGTGCGTCTCTCTTGTAATGCTGGAACTCATCATTGGCTGTTGGAGAGACTCGATTGATGTTGAAAGAGATACGAAGAGAGTGGCAGGGAATTGCTGACCTACATTGCAGTAAAATCTCCAAGTTATCAGAATCTCTGAGCTGATTAAAGGGTCTTTGATACAAATATCATTGCTTATCTTGTCTCTCCTTATCAATTGCAATGTCAAATGTCAGTGCTACTCACTTAAAATAGTTGGGTTAAAAATTACCAAACAGATAACCCAATGGTGGGTTACTATAGCACCTACCTAATGTTGGGTTATTTTAACCCAATGGATTGGTTTGTAAGTTAGTAACCCAATGCATTTGGTTAAAAAATAACTAATTTGTTGGGTTACTTGGACAAAAAAATGTACGCTTTAACCATCCTGGTATAATAATAATAATAATTATTATTATTATTATTAGTAGTAGTAGTAGTAGTAGTATTACTTTTTTAAATCAATAATAATATACAGCATACAAATATTTTGAAAACACTTTATTTCTATTAAATTTAAAGTTGCATAAACCTCAATTAAATTAAATAACTAGTTGAAATTGTCTTATTAATCACTTCCTTATCGCATTAGGTTGCTTGCAATTGTTTTAGTTTACAAGATAAATATAAATTCATAAACAAACGAACAGAGCTAGTACAGACAATGTAATTACAGCTGAAACAGGCATGGGATATGCAATGTTCACAATGTAAAATAATCTAAACCACGTATCAACTGCTTGTAAGAAGACGGTCTTGCTTCAGTGCCATTTCTCCCACAATGATGAAGGATGGATTTTATCCCAAAACTGCAGGAAATTAGGGTATCGCCTTTGTTGCTCCTCCTCCTCCTCCTCCTCCTCCTCCAAATACAGAATGAAATTTGTTCCAACCTTTAAACAGAAATTTAAAATGGCTAATATGCATACATACATTGGATCAAATATTACCCAAAAATGTATTGTCACAAAAGATGCACTAACCCACTTTGTATGTCAATGGAGGAGGATGTCAGGGTTTTAATGCAACTTTAATGCAATCTCCAAGACTATCTTAAATAGAAAGAACAATGGATTAATCACTGAACAAGAATTGGGGGACAAAAGGGGGAAAAAATCCATACTTTTCTAAGCCATGGTAGCAGTCTTTCATTTGACTTCTTACTGTTGTAATAATGGATTAATTTCTGTTATATTAGCAGAGTGTTACAAGAGTGGTGTTTGTATCATTATAGACAGGTGTGGGGATTTTTTAACTACAACTACTGCATTTTACATTGTTATGCTAGTGGGTGGTAATGTCAGTGTATTGATGACCTATAGAATGAAATTTAAGTTATGTAAAAACTATATATCACTCGTAATCATGCAGTTAGACTCTATATCAGGAGGCTGTGGTTTTCTGTGGTCTCATACCTGATCTATATTGATCTAGAGTTACATTACAAAAATGGCAAAGAAGCACTTCTGAAAGTAGGTTTTATGCGTCTTTACATACTGTTTAATGCTGCAATGCTATACAGAGAATTTTGAGCAGGCACAAGCAGCCTTAACTCAGCTATTTAAAGACACCTTCACAGTACTCTTGCTTGTGTGATTTTTCTCAAAGGGATAGTTCACCCAAAAATGAAACTTTTGTCATAATTTACTCACCCTCAAGTTGCTCCAAACTGGTATGAGTTTCTGTGTTCTGTTGAACACAAAAGAAGATTTTGAAGAATGTGTATTTATTCATACTATGAAAGTAAAATATCTTGTGTACAGCAGAATTTTTTTGGGGGTGAATTAACCCTTTAAGAGTCAGTTTTATTAACCGCTTGCGTCAGCGCAAACCATCTTTTGGTGTTAAAATTGTACTGTCAGTTTTTACTAAAAACGCACAGTGATGAATTAGCGCTGAAAAGGCGTGGACAGTTATTTTTGCGCCTGACCTTATCGAATATGCATTTGCAGGAGTTTCCATTTCAGACGCAAAATTTATGGGAGGAGAGTATTCAAATGAATCATGCAATGTGTTTAACTAACGTTTGCACTTGTCAAATTACTGGCATTTGTGCCATTATTTAACCCCCCCAAAAAGCATGTCTTAAAGGGATAGTTCACCAAAAAAATTAAAATTCTGACATTAATTACTCAATCTCGTTTTGTTCCAAACCCGTAAGACCTTCTTTCATGTTCGGAACACAATTTACGATATTTTTGATGAAATCTGAGGGCTCTCTGACCCTCCCATAGACAGCAAGGGAACTACTATGGTCAGAGTAAATCCTAGTAAATACGTCATCATTGACTCTATATCATTGATATCGCGATATGACACTTTTTTTTATCATGTAAAAATGTATACCGGTGTTATAGTGGATGGTATGATATGGCACACCCCCTATGCAGTAGAGACGAAATGTGGAATAAAGTCATTATTTTTGTTTTCTTTGCGAAAAAAAAAAAACTATTCTCATAGCTTCGTAACATTATGGTTGAAACACTGATGTAACATGGATGTAGCGAATCAGCTCATGGGGAAATATGAATAATTAACCATAACTAGTTATAATTAACTATTCATATTTTAGATCCACTGTAGATATTTAGCTGACCACTCAGGGTCAACCGTCTTGTCAAGCAGGGATTTTCCCTGCTTTACATACTTTTGGCCAATAAACCCAGTGATATCAGCGTTGGTTGCCATGCAACAAAGTGGCCTGTTCGACTTCCTGGGGTGTTACGCATTCCGGGGGGAAGGGTCCATGGGTCCTCATATGGCTTGTTAACTGAGGTTACAGAGTATTTGTCATATAAAAAGAGAATATATAGTGTGTATTATTACACACAGATGCTACAATGGACTACTTTGTCAATCATCTTGGTAGTTTTCTGTGCCTTGACTGTGGTAGTTCCCTTGCTGTCTATGGGAGGAATGACAGGAGGGTGGGTAATTAATGACAGAATTTTCATTTTTTGGTGAAAACTGTTTTTGTTCCTTTTAAACAATTTTGCGCTTGAAATGGCTACAATTATTGTTGCTATAGGACGAGGCACCGCAGAGAACAGAGAGCGTGTGGTAGAAGGAGGAGGATTTTTTTCCACACATTAATTTTATTTGGAATGCCAGAAGAACACACTGTCTGAATATATCGTTTGCCAAGCCATGTCATTTTTAATTTGCTTCGAATCACGCAATATCAGCTCTATCAAAACTTCTTGCAACCCTTCATTTTTTGGTCTCCAGTTCTTTTCAACGTAGCCTACTGTGGCTTATTTGTATCTTTATTCTTTATCTGTGACTACGCTAATTTGCACTGCGCTTGGTATATTATGTTGGTCGAAATGTAAATTAGATGTTCTGTTTGTGTTCTTTCATTTGTGCATTGTTAGTAAATCACCCGCAGAAATTTCCACGCCCATTGGCGCTGTTTTGAAATTGTGCTCTCGCGCTAATTTGTCCCGTTTAGTAAAACTGGCCCTAAGTGTGTGTTGGTGTGCTTGTCAGTCCATAATGTAAAATATTACAATTTGCCATGAAAATACAGAACAGGATTTTCTCACCAGAAGAAATATCTGGAAGATCCTAGGCTCTCTTCTTTGTCTTGCAATATGCCATTATCTGTTGACGACGTGACATGTGGCCAAGTATGGTGACCCATACTCGGAATTAGTGCTCTGCATTTACCCATCCAAAGTGCACACACACAGCAGTGAACGCACACAAACCGTGAACACACACCCGGAGCAGTGGGCAGCCATTTTTGCTGCGGCGCCCGGGGAGCAGTTGGGGTTCGGTGCCTTGCTCAAGGGCACCTCAGTCGTGGTATTGAAGGTGGGAGAGAGCGCTGTACATTCCCTCCCCCCACTTACAATCCCTGCAGGTACGAGACTCGAACCCACAACCTTTGGGTTACGAGTTCGACTCTCTAACCATTAGGCCACGACCAATTATATTATATTGACCCATGCCCTTTAGAGCTCAAAGTCTATCCATCCCTACATGTGGGTATAATATACTTTAGTCCAGAGCAATCTTGTGGGTTTCATATATTGTTCTAATTAACTAACTAGTTTTAATACAGTACACCAAAAATCACACTATGAAAATTATTAAACATAAATCAAAACTGTACAACATTCTAACAAGATTATGACTTCACATAAACATTACAAAAATAAATATCAACTACTTAAATATTTTAAACACATTTTTTTTGTGTCCTTAATATTTTCATTTTCACAAACGGTTACGTACAGTGTACATACAATACAAACTTTTTTAACTTTTCAAATGTGATTTATATGTTTGTGCTTTTGGAAATGGATCTTTAATTAGCCGTATTATTTTGCATTTAAGCCTCTTTTTCAGCATAAAATGTAATTAAATTCTGAAAATGTAATTGTTGTATGTCCAATTATTTAGTTGTATTATAATTTATCCATATCAGGGTGTACTTTCGCCCAAGTGGTATAGTTAAGACGTGTATGGGGTTTTGACAGTGGAACTTTCATTAATTTTAGCATCCTGTGCATACCCTATTATATAATACAACCAGTATTCATTTAATTTAAGAACAGTTATTATGTGACTATACCTTGAAACCGATAATGGTGTTTTTGATAACTGATGATAATAATGCTCCGGTCTCGTCCATGTTCAGTTCTTCGTGGCTGAAGTAGCGGCGCATGTAATAATCAGTGTAGCTTTTATTAAAACATAATCACTACATGACTGCTCTGGTGATAACAAGCAACTTTCCAGAGATAAAACGTTTAATTTCTGTGTGTTTCGTAGTGTTTTCATTTTACACTGTAGTTTTCAGATGAAAGGAATAAAAAGGCGACATACCTTCACTCAGAGTGGACGCGACGCCGGATGAAAGAGGTTCCGGTGGGTCTTAAAGACCAGCGCGTCGGCCAAATATCTGAAATATATGTAAAATTTCCCCCAAAACTGTCGAGACAAACTGAAAAAGTAAGGAAACCGTTTTCTATAGGTTTGAAATTGATCGGCTTCAAAGCGCTCGTGTCAAGTCAAGAGTGCAGATAACGGATTTTTAACGGATTAAAATATCAGTCGACAGGGGAGATGTAAACATACTCGTAGGAAAAACAGCAATATTACTGTGTCAGGGCTTAAAGACACTTTGTTACAAAAAACAACATAACGCACACATATTATTACCACTGTGTCATCTGCCGCAGTTGCACCGGTCGACCGTTGGAATTTAAAATTTTAACCCAACTGGTTGTGTTGTTATAGAAATAACCCAATAAACATAGGAATAACCCAGCAAAACGACCCAACATGTTTAACCCAGATATTGGGTGAAGTAAATAACCCAACGTTTTTTAGAGTGTAATATTACAGTAATGTTGCATTCTTTGTCTTGTTGATAGGGTAAGTGTTTTGTACATTACATTGCAATGTCTTAACAATATTAAAATTATGAAATAATTTCAGCTCATTGGTATTTTGTCTACATATTTATTTGTTTGAGTAGCCATGCAATATGCAACATAATGTACACTAGGACTGTAACAACATCCGATTTTCACTACCTAATTTTCGTGGCCAGAATAATTCACTGTAACTATATTATCATGATATCTGTTGGCAATTTTTGACCAATTTTTGACTCAAAATGTGAGTGTAGGGAGGCAGAGGAAGAGTTTTTATCTATAATTTTACAAAAGCACTTAAAAAGAACTTGAACCGAAAGCTGTTGATTGGCAGTTTCTATAGACATGAGTGTCTTTTTTACAGAATCCAAGAAACTCCCACCCTTGCCAGCTAATTTTTTTGGGGTGTCTCGCTTTCTCTGTCATCTCCATTTTGTGCGGCAGTAGTAGCTAGACAATACAGTGATTTTCCAAAAATTTGGGGAAGCAAATGTGGAAATTGCTATAAACTCACTAATGGCTGTTGTACCCCTGGTTTTAGGGAAAACTTTACATGTGGTGACCTATTGTCAGTCAGAAACCTTTCTAGTTGGCTCCACCACAAGGGAAAACATTGTTCAATTTGTTTACCACAAAGGATGTTGATTAATGGCATGTGAATTACCTTGTACCACATGAGACACAATCACATTCCCACACTCTTGCATGGAATTAGAAAAAAAGGCAAGCAGCAATGTATTATCTAACAGAGGTTATAAGACCTGCATCGATTTGCTTCTTTTTCATGTCCGCTCAGTGCACTGGGCCATGTTTCTCCCAAGGCAGAGCTGTGGAGGTTCACTCTCATTAGTCAGTCTCAGAGGGTCTTGCATTAAAATGCTGAAAGGATAGACCACCAGGTGTACATTTTAGGTGCATTTCGATTTACAGTTGATGCCGGTCATCTCACCTCTTTTGTATAGTAGGGAGATTTTCAGCTGTGAAACTGATGCATGGAAACAAACCTCCTAGTATTATTACTTTTTTAAATAATCCATTTGACTTGGCTGGATGTCACAATATGGAAGAAAACATCTATTGCCTTGGACAGGGCCAGTGTTGATTGACTCAAGGGAAAACATTTTTGTTAAATTGAGAATTTTGATATTTATATTACTAATTATCTTCCACAGACTTGCTATTAAACACTGGACTCTATAAGAGTGCCCTCAGTGAATGTCTTTGTGTAGACCTAATTTGATTTTTTTTTTTTGGTGGATATATTTTGGGTTGCCAAGGTGGAGAAAGGAAATCACTATTATTCACTTTTACTCCCAGTGGCTAGACAAAATTACTGTAGAAACTTGAGATTCATCCAAACACTTCTCACTGTCATTGTGCTCTTGCTCTATGCTCTGTTAACTAATTTCAACTCGTTTCGCCTGTGTGTTATATATTTTGCTGAGGGTTTTTTATGTTAACATTTGGCTACAGAAGTGCCTTATATCGTGTGAAGAGGAGTGGAAAAGATGAAGGCCCATTTTGGCACTTATTTTGTACATCTTATAAATAAGTAATAGCCATGGACATGTAGCGGTTAGTAGAGGTGGAAGCACATCAACCCCACCTCTGTTTGCGTTCTACATATTTCATAAGCTTAGGAGAGGGCTGTGGAATAAAAGGCGGCTATACAAGGGCCTGGTCTGTTCAATGTCATGGCAACGCTACTATTAATAATAGCAGTCCATGTGTCCTCACCACTGACAAGGGTCTCTGTTGTTGTTGTTTTTTTTCCCTGCCGACTTCCTGGGGATGACAACAAAATTAGGCCCCTGCTGTAGCCATTACAGTCCAGCCTATGAGGACACTGAACAGGTCGGAGAGCGTTTGTCTTGGAAATTGTCCACACTGCTTCCTTTACAGTGAGCAGGTCACCGCAGTCTTCAATGGCCCGACTGTGTTGTGCAGGCCTGCTAATGTTCCTCTATTGTCACATTCAATAAGTGGCGACTTCAGGTGAGATCTGTGTTGAATGTCTGATTAAATTCAAAGTGATGGTAGACAAAATAATAAGGTATGGGTCAGTGCTAGGGGTTTAGATTCATGTTTTCATATCAGGATTCAAAGCATCAGAAAACGGCAGGAAGAAAACAAAGTTACAGTTCTCTCTTAAAGCGCTTTCAAGTGTGTCAAGTTGCATTAATTGGGAACCTCTCGCTGGGGACCCCTTGTTTGTGTTGCAGTCTTTATTTTGCTACAGCCAAGGTCATTTTGATCTTTAGTGCTGATGGGACATACCAGGCTTTTGTGTGCCAGTGGCTTTTGTGTCCTTTTCCCATGCCGATATCTTATCAAACTTTTATTCTTTGATTTTGTAAATTATTTTCTTTTATACATTTTTCAATATTCTTGAGTACCTATGCAACACACAGACTCTCTGGCCAACAGTACCTGCTGGGGGCGGGTCATTTATACTTTTATAGTAGTAGTTCTTTAGGCCTGTTAAGTTTTGTTTTTTTTAAAACGTTCAGTCTCACTGTTTAAGATTTAAGATAGATAGAAGAAAGTATATTTAACTATTTGTGTGAATTAGGCAGAGAGGTATTTCCCGTATTTGAGTCAATTTAAGGCATCTCCGTTCACACCATATTTGAAAGGGGAAATCCTCAAAACTCTCAAGCAAAATTACTTTCCAATAACATCTTTCAAATCAGCAATAAAAACTTACTACAATTGTAAAATCAATTGGTTCTTTTAATTCATAGCACGCAAAGAAATGGGACTTTCTAGCAGAGGCTGGTCTAGTTAATGTGCATGCACATTCTATAGTAAACAAACACAATTGGGGAAAAAAGTTTAAGACAGGACTTGAATTTGCTCACCATATTGAGTGTTAGTGAATAAGTGAGTTATTAGTGAGTTAATATTTAGTGCATTTTTAGTACAATTACTCTGGTTATGATTCAATCATTCAGGACAGTCTGCAGATTGCAGCAACATTTTAATTAATTTTGTTATAAAAACAAAGTGAAGCCATATAATATCCCTTGAGAGATGTCTCACACATCTCGTTTCCCACAAAGTCCTCCATAAATGTCATGTTTTCTTTCCCACGCACATATTCGTTGTCCTTATTTTATCTATCCGATTCCTAAATTCAGTGTGTTTGTTGTTGTTTGCTAACAAATACAGTAGGGTAGATGTAGATTACTTATCAAGTTTCTGATATCATAAGCAGTGGCTTTCCCTTCACCATCCCAGCTGCAAGACACCCAGTTAAATCATTGAGGAGCCACTGCAAAAAGCCAACCATAAAGTGAAAAGCACTGATTCTGAGGAATCATACGACACAGGTCCATTCTTAATGTGAGGTATGACAAGTCTAACTCCTTGGTTATAAATGTAAATGGATAAACTGTGTTCCAGTGAAAGGCTTTTGGAATCATTATGAATTATGAAACCTTCAGGATAGTTCCAGCTGGAGTTTTATTTAGGGGTAGCCCACGGATGACTTCTGGATTCCTTGACCTTTAAACCAAATATGTATCTAAACTAATTTTAACTAATTGCAGTTTGTTGTGTCCTTGGTTACTCAGTAACTGCACAAGTAAATCCTCTTAACAGTTTATTCAACAGACGCTACCTTTTACAGAACTCCCTGCTTCTTCTTAGGGAATACTCAGTAGAAGCTCTACACGTAACAATATACTGCCACCTTGTGGTTAAACTACAAACACCACATTTCCCCTCTCACTTGAAAGGTTCTTCTTATCACAGTTTAGTGAAAAATCTGACTTTCAGACTCTCAGAATAGTGCTATATATATATACAAACCCAATTCCAAAAAAGTTGGGACACTGTACAAATTGTGAGTAAAAAAGGAATGGAATAATTTACAAATCTCATAAAATAGGCTTAAATATATATATATATATTTAAGCCTATAGACCTTATTTAATACTTGATTTTCACTCATTTAAAGTTTAAAGTTTCACTCATTTAAAGATTTTCATAACTTTAAATGAGTGAAAATCAAGTATTAAATAAGGTCTATAGGCTTAAATATATATATATATATTTAAGCCTATAGACCTTATTTAATACTTGATTTTCACTCATTTAAAGTTTAAAGTTTCACTCATTTAAAGATTTTCATAACTTTAAATGAGTGAAAATCAAGTATTAAATAAGGTCTATAGGCTTAAATATATATATATATATTTAAGCCTATAGACCTTATTTAATACTTGATTTTCACTCATTTAAAGTTTAAAGTTTCACTCATTTAAAGATTTTCATAACTTTAAATGAGTGAAAATCAAGTATTAAATAAGGTCTATAGGCTTAAATATATATATATATATTTAAGCCTATAGACCTTATTTAATACTTGATTTTCACTCATTTAAAGTTTAAAGTTTCACTCATTTAAAGATTTTCATAACTTTAAATGAGTGAAAATCAAGTATTAAATAAGGTCTATAGGCTTAAATATATATATATATATTTAAGCCTATAGACCTTATTTAATACTTGATTTTCACTCATTTAAAGTTTAAAGTTTCACTCATTTAAAGATTTTCATAACTTTAAATGAGTGAAAATCAAGTATTAAATAAGGTCTATAGGCTTAAATATATATATATATATTTAAGCCTATAGACCTTATTTAATACTTGATTTTCACTCATTTAAAGTTTAAAGTTTCACTCATTTAAAGATTTTCATAACTTTAAATGAGTGAAAATCAAGTATTAAATAAGGTCTATAGGCTTAAATATATATATATATATTTAAGCCTATAGACCTTATTTAATACTTGATTTTCACTCATTTAAAGTTATGAAAATCTTTAAATGAGTGAAACTTTAAACTTTAAATGAGTGAAAATCAAGTATTAAATAAGGTCTATAGGCTTAAATATATATATATATATTTAAGCCTATAGACCTTATTTAATACTTGATTTTCACTCATTTAAAGTTTAAAGTTTCACTCATTTAAAGATTTTCATAACTTTAAATGAGTGAAAATCAAGTATTAAATAAGGTCTATAGGCTTAAATATATATATATATATTTAAGCCTATAGACCTTATTTAATACTTGATTTTCACTCATTTAAAGTTTAAAGTTTCACTCATTTAAAGATTTTCATAACTTTAAATGAGTGAAAATCAAGTATTAAATAAGGTCTATAGGCTTAAATATATATATATATATTTAAGCCTATAGACCTTATTTAATACTTGATTTTCACTCATTTAAAGTTATTTGTAATCCCACCAGCATTGAACCATAACACAATAAAAGCCATACAGTAAGTTGCAGGTTGTTAACTTACAATGTTGGTCAAAAGAATATAATTTCCCTTCTGTTCTCATTTTCTCAAGAGCCTCTGGGTGTTCCACGGCCCTACAATAACATCTTGCTCTCTCTCTGTTGTGGTGAGGAATTTTACCCATGATAATCTCTTCTCAAAGGTTACGGTGCATCTAAGGCTATTATTTAACTGCACATAATGTGGCATTTGCAGCCATTGGATAATAATTACTGCATTCTATGACCAAGTTCATCTTAAATTTGAATAAATGCACATTGAACCATAGAAGTTTATGCACTACCCAGTTGTACCATCACTCATGTGCCAACCGAACAACACTGTCTTTGTTGTTATCTCAACATAACATTACATATGTTGTATATAGGAGGCTTGCATTCATTCATTCATTAAATGTAGCCTGTCTGTCTGTCTGTCTGTCTATCTGTCTGTCTGTCTATCTATCTATCTATCTATCTATCTATCTATCTATCTATCTATCTATCTATCTATCTATCTATCTATCTATCTATCTATCTATCTATCTATCTATCTAGATTTGAATGGTCCTGACTGTACTGATTATAAGTGTCATTTTCTGACAAACACTTTAGCCAATCATATGCTATCTTGCATATTTTGATGTAATGAGTGACTTGTCATTTCCCCCCATCTTTGTACTCCATTTCTGAAAATCAATAACATCAATGGTAACCACAATTATGTAACAGTGCTGAGATGCAAATTAAACAAACCAGTAACCACTGGATTCTGGTTGAAATGATGAGAAATTTAATAAAAGCTGACAAAATGATACTAACCACTGGCTTTGGATAAAAAGCTCTGCTAAATGCCAAATAACCATATTCACATTCATTATCTTTGTGGTAAGTTATCCAGTGTAATCATGCCTAGCCATAAGAGTCAAAGCATGATTCTGCAGTGATCCTCACCATGCAATAACAACACCCTGTAATGAAATAAAACTGATAGGTTCAGGCTGAATGAGGGGATTGTGTGTGGTGGACTTTAACCTGACACTCTTTAGGAATAACAATATTTATATAGCCCCATTTTTATTTCTGTGAAAAGGGCCAGGGACTACAGACCAGTGTGGGGTTTCTGTTGAAATGTTGAACAGTAAGCCATTGTTCTATTTAAGAAAACAAAAAGCAGTCCTAATCATGTAGCATGAGCACTCATAATTGTGCTGTAAGTAGAGGCTTGATGTATCCAGGCTTTGCAGTGATATTAAAGATATAGGGTGAATTGAGTCAGACAACCAATTCAGTGGCCACCCATGGTTAGTCATTGTGGTCAGAGAAGGAACCTCACTTTTACTGCTTTTGCTTCTAATGTTTCAGCGAACATAATGTCTCTTGGTAACCATTTTCTGCTTGCGTTGCCCAGCCAGTCCCGTCCCGTAAACACAACTACTGATATCTGGGGTGCAAGCAAACTGTAGTATGACGGTTCAGTTGGACATACGGTTCAGTTGGCCTGAAATGGATCTGGACTCTTAATGTATGAAAGTGTTTGCATTATATTACAAAAAATATATTTTTTATATATACAATAACTATTTATATAGCTCTATATTTTATTTCTGTGTGAAAGGCTAATTTATTTATTTTTTTATGTGTGTGTGTATATGTTTGTTTGTTTGTTTTTGATTAAGGCTTGCATTTTAATATCCTGTGGATTAATTGTATTAAACTGAAGTAGAGCCTTTCTGACCCACATGGAGCTTAAACTCAATCAAAGGTGTAGTGAGTTATGACTCCCCAATACATGTGCATTGTGTAATAGATATACAAACAGAAGGAAAGGTTTTAGTAAGCATGCTCTAATCGCTTTCATATCATGGCAGATAGGTGTGGATAGTCTTGATTTTGTCTCATGTTTAAATATATAGTTTAACCATAAATGAAACCTCTGTCTTCATTTACTCACTCTCATGTATTTTCAAACTTGTATGACTTTCTTTTTTATTTTGTATTCCACAGAAGAAAGACATATCGGCAGAATTATTATTTTTATTCTGGGCAAAATAACTGAACTATCCCTTTAAGGTTACACTCCCTGATGGAGCTGTTGAAATAAGTAGCCTACATTTGTTTATTTATTTAGACTCCATTTCTATGTAGAAATATGCAGCAGTCACTTTTTAATTTGTCTCTCATGTTGGTTTGGATTTGTTTTAAATAGACATGATGTTATAGTGAATTGCAAAAGCCTGTCTGAAATCATAGTAGGGACCTTCATACACATGCATCATTATTAAGTGACTGACTGGGCAGCAATGCAAAAATCCATTTGAAAGGAATACTGTCTTCAGCTCCACACAACTCACACAAGCCCAATTAAGCCCAATTAGAGAAATCCCTGGACTTCAGTATAATGTCCTCTGTTTCAAGGCAGTGGGATGCAAAGAGAAAAATAAAAGGAGTCTTGGCAGTTGAAGGAGCAGAACAAAGTGAAGCAAACACTTCTAATGTATGAAACACAGCGAGTGATGGGGAGAGGCGCTTTTGTGTTTTCTTGGGGCTGACTTGGCTCCTAACTGAAGTGAGTCTTGTGGGAGGCCCAGACTTCTTTTCTGCATGTGTAAAATATGTAAACATATAGTAACCTTGTCGAGATAATTTATTTAGCTTAAGTAGACAGGTGCCGGGAGTAATATTCACGTTCATGGAAGTATTAAGAAAGCAAACATGCAATTTGACCCCTACAAATTTGACATCTGAGAGTTAGCTTTAGGCACATTTCTCTACAATATGGCTAATGTAAATCTCAGACCTAACCTGTAAAAACCGCACTTGCCAATCCCTGCAGTCAAACAGGAATTCCCAGAGAGAAATAAAGCAGAGAGTCAACAGGAATACTGTACATCTGCTGTGTCCTGCCATACAGAGTCCTTCTGTATTGCCAATTGATCAATTCTAATGTTACAAAAGGCTGCAATATTTTCATACAATGGAAAGATAATCTTACACTTGACTCCAAATATCGAGTCCTTATAACAGGCACGCATTTGGGCCATGAATAATGCACGAGTATTCAAGCTCCTCTCTGGCCCTGAAAGGAAGTGCTTACTCCCTGCCTCAGTCACAGGATATCAGCAGCTAATTCATAATTCAGCAGGCTTGTGCACTTGCCACTGGCCGGTGGGCCTCTTGAAGGGCCTCTTTTGATTTCCTTTCCACACTTCTCAACCTCAGCTGGCTGCACGTGTCTCCCTCGGTTCACACGATTGGTGAGTCACAGATGTCTTTGTTAACCCCGCTGCAGTTGTGTATGTGTGTGTGTGTGTGTGTGTGTGTGTGTGTGTGTGTGTGTGTGTGTGTGTGTGTGTGTGTGTGTGTGTGTGTGTGTGTGCCACTATGGGGAATGTTGATGTTCTTCCATTGAAGATATCATCAGTGTGACAAGCAAGAGCAAAAGTCAAATGTGTTTGAAAATATAAAGCCCTTGTCAGGATTATTTCAGTTTGTGTCAACTTTTTACCTCAATTCACCTCATTCTTAGCTAAGTCTTTAATTCAAATAGGGCTGCACAACCGTATTGTTTATTAGAGATTTCATCTTTGTTATCATCTAACGCTCACGTAAAGTTAATATTTGATAACACTAATAATTTAATAACACCGTTAAATGCTATATTAAGCTCATTTGTTGTGCCTAAAACTTGTACATATTAGTTTTTAGTGGGTGGTTTTTTTTGGGATGTTTAATATCAGTACATCTCTAAATTTATTTAGGATTAAAAACAAAAGCTCACTTTCAATTACTGAGTTAGAAAATTATTTAAATTGGCCTCATCCAACATTCTGCTTCTGACAAACAGAAATAAGAATTTAATAAATAGCAATTCAAAGAAATTCAAAAGACACGCCCACAAGGGAATTTTTTGCATCAAAATATAACTGTAATTCATTGTAACTAATTTTTATTTATAATATTAACTAGTTTTACTAATAATTCACTAATTCCCTGTCAAATATTTTTTCCTTCTTTAATACAAAAAAATTAAAAATACCCAGACAGGTTATAATTCTGTCATACAACACCACAAAATACAGAAATAAAAACTGACAATGAATATCTTAGAATTTAATTCCATTTTGATTCAACTTTCTTAAATTCATGGATGGTGGTTTTAACTCCTTTTTGCAATGTCATAAGTTCAGTCTGAATGAATGCCAATTCACTTTCAATTCTGAATTGTGCGCACGCTCACACAACAGAAATGTTAAAACGTCTAAGGCACTGGATGTGCGTTTTTTTTAGATCATTGTCCTATGAACTTTGCACCTTTTCTAGAGGGTGACCTAGTTATATCACCCTTTTCATGCAGTGCTGTGTAATGGTATGGGATGAAGACATTGAGCTCCACATTCTTCTCTGAGTGCTGGTCTCCATGAATGAGACACTGGTCTTCTGGGATGTAATGGGACACAGGGCATTTGTCAAAAGTCTCTTCCTGTTGTATTAGTTGCAAAGCAATGGATCTGCCTTGGCTTCCCTCCAAAGGAATGAGTCATTGTTTTGTAGCATGAAGGTCCAGGGACCATTGAGGATTTGCTATATGGTGTGTGATGTAATCCCATAAATGAACTGTATGTATAAATTGCATAATAGTTTTAATTTGTAGTTTATAATGATGGAAAGTGGATAACAAGATTATTATGCAATAAAACAGTGAATCGTTTTTTTATATTTTTAGTCAACCAAGCAGGAAAAGGGGCAGAATTTAGAAGCAAAATGCCTTGTGAGTTTGAGGTTGGGTCATCTGATCCTCATTGTGTTTCCACTATACAGAAATCCAGAGTTGACTAGAAAGTACTCTTTCTGTGCTGAAGGCAAGGAATGGAGCATGATGGGTTACCAGATGTTACTGGGGACAGAGTAGATCTAGCTGTCTTAGAGATGGCACATCCACATCCTCCCACCTCAACCCACATCTCCCCAGTTCATTCATGGCTCATTTACAACACGTTCTGGGGTGGACATCTGCCACGACATGTATCGCACAGACAAGCTAGTTCTGTTCTTCTGTACTCACACCAGATCCCTCTCATTTGCTTGCAACAAATCATTTTAAGTGTATTTTTTGCAGTTTTCTTTTCATTCTAAAAATCTAAACATGTTCTGTTAAAGGGTATGGTTTAGAGTTAAGTTATAGTATTTATAACTTGCTGTATATTTATAATAATTGGGCCCCATTTAGATAGCTAAGTAAACACATGTACTGTATGTGTGGTTCCAGTATACCCTACGTTATGGGGACAAAATGTCCCCACAAAGATGGCAATATCCAAAATCCTTGTCCTGGTGGGGACATTTGTTGATCCCCATGAGGAAACACACTTATAAATCATACTAATTAGTTTTTTTGAAAATCTAAAAATGCCAGTAGTTTTGTGTGAGGGGTAGGTTTAGGGTAAGGGGATAGAAAATGCAGTTTGTACAGTATAAAAACCATTATGACTATGAAATGTCCACATAAAACATGGAAACTCAATGTTCCTCCCTGCCCACGCTACATCACGAGCGGGGATACACACAGTTTGTGCGTGGTCTGCTTGGGAGCGGAGCACGCGACGTCGGCTCTCGAGAGGGCCGACTGTCCACATTGTGAGCAGTTGCCACTGCATTTGCTTCGCTCCCGGAAGGCTCTCTTTGAGGAGGGAGCCTTCACCAGCGTTCCTCACGGTGCTGGCCCCGCTTCCACCGAGGCGGAGCGGCAGCTGTGCTCGTGGGGTTCACAGCTGGATCTGGCGGAGGGAATGGAGACGGGCGAGTCCCTATCTTCTTCCTCACCTGCCAGATCCGCTGCCCGCTCGCTGGGATCGGAAGCCCGTTCTGTGGCAACTTCCCCCCGGAGAGCGGGCTCAGCGCTTCTCCTATCTTCCTCGATGTGGAGAGCGCCTAGGTACTACCAAAAGTCCAGAGTTTTGCGACCTTAGGGAGCGTGATGGATTGTAGCGTGGTAGAAGACTAGTTAGGTACGCAGGAGCTAACCCATTAAGGGCCTTATAGGCAAGTAATAATATTTTGTAACTGATACGGAACTTAACAGGTAGCCAGTGCAGAGACTGTAAAATTGGCGTAATATGATCATATTGAGAACTGAGGAGAACCGCTGATTTAGCCCTTCGCGCCACCAAGGAGACCGCCCGTGCTATTGGGTGGTCCATGGTAGCTCTGGTGGCAGCGGAGAGGCATTTATGTTTGACCCTGTCTGATATGAAAGAGAAGGACAGGGTCTGCCTTATGGATGCCCCCCCGAACGTTATCAGGAAGGCTATTCCAGAGTTTGGGAGCCAAATGCGAAAAAGCTCTACCTCCTTTAGTGGACTTTGCTATCCTAGGTACTACCAAAAGTCCAGAATTTTGCGACCTTAGGGAGCGTGATGGATTGTAGCATGGTAGAAGACTAGTTAGGTACGCAGGAGCTAACCCATTAAGGGCCTTATAGGCAAGTAATAATATTTTGTAACTGATACGGAACTTAATAGGTAGCCAGTGCAGAGACTGTAAAATTGGCGTAATATGATCATATTGAGAACTGAGGAGAACCGCTGATTTAGCCCTTCGCGCCACCAAGGAGACCGCCCGTGCTATTGGGTGGTCCATGGTAGCTCTGGTGGCAGCGGAGAGGCATTTATGTTTGACCCTGTCTGATATGAAAGAGAAGGACAGGGTCTGCCTTATGGATGCCCTGCTTGCGCCTTCTGGTCTGTTCGGCGACGCCGTCGAGTCGGTCGTCGACAGATACTAGGCGTAAACAGGCGGCGGCATTCCAGCGGTTTCTCCTTCGCCGTTCTATAGCTCTGGGGGCTGCTGGGCGGGAGCAGCCCCAGCCGGGTACCAGCTCCTCAAATAGGGAGGTCCAAAAACAGAGCGTTGCCTCTCGCGCTCCCCCGCAGCGGGACCGAGGCCGGCAGCGCTCTAAGTCGGGGGCTTCTAAGGCGAGGCCCGATCTGAGGGTCGTGCTTCAGTCGAGGAAGCCCTCGACCAAGCGGTCCTGACAGGCATCAATCCAGGACTGCTGAGGGCGGCCCCTACTGGGGAAGAGCGGGGTGCACCGCAGTACACGGTGTTCGTCTCTCCTCAGCGCCCTCAGGAAACTTTCACTTCATGGTGCGGAGACCGCCTGCTTGACCCAGTTAACTGCCCGATTGGTACAGTGCTGGAGTTCTTGCAGGCCCGTTTCTCCGCGGGGTTAACCCACTCGACCCTGAAGGTCTATGTGGCGGCTATAGCGGCCCACCATGCCCCTCTTGATGGTCACTCAGTGGGCAAGGACCCGCTGGTTACACGTTTCCTTCGCGGTGTGATGAGGCTGAGGCCTCAGGTACGATCTCATGTCCCTCCTTGGGACCTCGCTGTGGTGTTAGAAGCTCTCTGTAGGCCTCCCTTTGAGCCTATCGAGGAGATATCAGATCGTCTTCTTACATTAAAGACTGTGTTTCTCTTAGCTGTATCTTCTCTAAAGAGAGTTGGGGATCTGCAGGCCCTTTCTGTGGCTCCTTCCTATCTCGACTTTGCGCCCGGTCTGGCCAAAGCTTTTTTATCCCCTCGGGTGGGGTATGTCCCTAAGGTCCCCTCCTCTACACCACGGCCTGTCGTACTCCAGGCTTTTTATCCTCCTCCCTTTAGGGAGCCCGACCAGCAGAGGCTTAATTGTATGTGTCCAGTGCGAGCTGCCCAGTGGAGAAAGGCGGACCAACTGCTTGTGTGCTATGATCCCCCAAAGAGAGGTCATCCTGCTTCCAAGCAGACCCTCAGCCAGTGTATAGTTAATGCCATTACTGTTGCCTATGAGTCCTCTGATCTCCCCTCACCATTGGGGGTCAAGGCTCACTTGACAAGAGGTGTGGCGGCCTCCAAGGCCTTTCTGGCAGGAGTTCCTATGCAGGACATCTGCAATGCTGCAGGATGGTCTACGCCCCTCACATTCGTCAGGTTCTATGACCTAGATTTGTGAGCCACTCCAGGCCCCTCTGTTCTCTTGTGATAGCTGTGCCCTTCCACACTAAGCAGGGATTTGCAAGTCTGGCGGCGTGGACATCTCGTTCCCCTAGCGTTTTCCGATGCAGCTCGAGTTCCCGAAGGGGAACGTCCCAGGTTACGTATGTAACCATGGTTCCCCGAGGGAACGAGACGCTGCGTCGCAAGGCCATACTTCCGGCATCCCTACTAGAGCTTGCTTCACTCCTAAGAAGCTAGCGCTGGCGGCACCTCACGTGCTTTTAAAGCTTCCTGGTCATGACGTCACCCGCCACGGACATTATTGTACATTCATTTTATTTTGTATTCCTTATATATTTAAAACTTAGAGAAAAAAAGTAGTTGGGGTTCCACTAACCGTAATGTTGCATCTGTTATTTGAAGATCTCATAACTTTGCTTTCTGCTGTAATGTCAACCACTTCTTGATTTCTGTGCACTGTCAAACACTCAAACACATAAGAGCAGATGAGTTCGGGCATTTCGACTGATGTGTTTTGTGGAGAGCTCAGGCCTTCAGGTAGACACAATTATGCCTGATTGCACTCTCTGTCTCATTGGTGGACATTAGTAAATGTGCCATTTATTCATACGGTCATCAAGTGCAGGCTTTTTGACATTACCAAGGCCTTTTTCACCATGGGGTGGAAGACTAGAGATAAAATGATAGGTCACTTGTCTGAATAGGGTGGTCAGGGACACATTATATTTGGAGAATACATGACCATGTACTGTATCATTTTTTGGCTTGTATGTCTGTAATGCATTGTGAAAACTAAAATTGTGAAACTATTTCTACCTGAACTGACCCTTAGAAATGACTTTGATTGGTGTAACCTAGAGTAGTTCGGTTGATTCAGTCATGCCATTCAATATTTCCAGTCCCTGAATTGGATTGGCCAAGCATGATATATAGTACATTGGGACTGTTCATTGTTTGTGTCACTCTGTTTGTGTGTGTTAGTGCTTTCATGCATTAGTGGTGGGGATTTTTCAGTGGCTCTTTCTGTAATTTACATCAATATGCCAGTTGGTGGCAATATGTGACCGATATGCAGTGTTGGGAAGGTTACTTTGGAAATGTAATAGGTTACAGATTACAAGTTACCCTACTTAAAATGTAATAAGTAGTGTAACGTTTCAATTACTTTATTAAAGTAATGTAACTCTTTACATTTGATTATTTTTGGATTACTTTTCTAAATTTCTAATGTTTTCAACTGTTTATCATTTTCAAACATGTAAACCAGGCAGGGTAAACCTTACAGTAGTACTCAACACTGATTACTGTCACATTTTTGAAATCCTTCATCAGTTGAATTAAGATTATATTTCAATTTTAAAGTAGACATTGAATGCAAAATTCACTTTTGCAAATCCATTCACTCCTTTGTTTTAATCCCCCAAAATCCTAAACAATTAATAATCCAAATAATTTTACTCCAGACTGCTTTCTGAACGAGGGACAATTCAAGGCAGGTTTTGTTAAAAAGTTAAAACTCAAGGATAGATCAGTACCCAGTGTTCCTGATCTAGCTGCACCACCAGAAGAAGTAAGTCTGACTCTTTATATTTTTTATAATTATTTGCAAATCGCCTTTGCTCTTCCACGGAATAAAGGGGCGGGTGAGCAGAGCTCAATAGCATTTAAAATGACATGCCCCAAAATGAGTTGCTGTGAAAAGAGCAAGGTAAAAAGGGTGTTTTTTTACACGACCACTGAGGAATTTTAACCAAAGTATGTTGCAGACCATTCATGAAGACCCTAAAGAATCATACCAATTTGTGGAAGATCAATGTCCCCTTTGAAGTAGGGATGGGTCACGATTTTCGAAAATTTTTCGCTGCCAATAATGCACCTAAAAAAAGACTTGCGTAGCATATAATGGTTAAAGTAACTTGGGACAATGTCAAATAAAAGTGCTGTGCGGACCACAAACTTCCCCGACTGGGTTAGAGGTGTGGCTGAATCCGTATTCAAGAAGGAGCGGAAAACAATTAACGCGTTCTACGGAGCCACTAAAGGGACATGGTTAGCCGCTTACTAGCGGTAGCCTGTTACATTACAGTACATAACATCTCACTTACCACATAAACAGAGTAAGGAGAGATGTCTGATAGGATGATGGCGAATTATTAGCAGATCCTGAGCGCCACTGACAAACATCTAATCTTGTAAAATGTGTGGTAAGTACTGCCGAGTGCTGCTCCGTACGTGTGATTGTGTGTCTCGAAAGTAAAAGCAAAAAAACAAGGTTGCGTTCATAAGTGATTTCAATTCCCCGCATATTAATAACGGCTCCCTGATGCCCGCAGTTTATATATAGTATAGTTACCCAACAATATAATTGTGACAGAATATATTGAAGTATATTTTTCCTCCCATCTCGTGTCTATAACCTTTAAGGGTTCAATTTGTTGAAATGGAAATATCCTTATGAGCAGTTGCTTTATGCTTATTCGATGGACTGTTATGTTAATAAGTGCCGTCATTCGGTTATGTTTATTATATTAATATGTTTCAGCACGTTACGATCATTATATGGCTTGAGTTAAGGTAGCCTATCTTCTGAATTAAACATTTTATCATACAGATTGAAAGTGTGAATCCCATCTCTCTCTGTTTATGGGTGTTTGTGAGTGCATGTGGGGGAGGGGTGCGATTTTCGAATAATAATCGAATAATACCCAGCGATTTTCGAATATTATTTTTGCTTGGAATGCCTATCCCTACTTTGAAGCACAGCCACCAAAAAAATCAGACTTACTTTGAGATAATTCTGAGGTCAAATACATATTTAAAATCATAACAAGACATATTTTATTAGCTATGATACTATTTTTGGAATCAAATCTTTACATAGCTATGACAGTAAACACTAGAATGTAACAATGCCTTGGAAAAAAAACAGTTAATCTTTAAAAAATTAAGCATAGCTATACATAAACCCATATAGGAAATAAAAGAGTTATCGAATAAGCATGTTCTAAACTCCTGAAACATTGGTGTTTCATATTTTACTGCAGTTACTGCAATTTATGAAATAAATCAATTAAATCTGTATGTGGGAGTGTGTGTGAAAAAAGCAGATGTAACCCCCTTTGTAATCTTTAACATTTTCATGTCAAGTAACTGTAATTTAATTACACATTTTTTCTCAGTAACTGTAACTGATTACAATTACTTTTATTTTGTAATTAAATTACGTAATTCCGTTACATGTAACTAGTTACTCCCCAACACTGCCGATATGTGATTGAATTCATTTGATTGGATTAGTTCTAATTTATTCGGGAATGAACAACTGACTCTTTATGGGTAAATCATTTAATCATTCACTCAACCAATTTGTCCAAAAACACTAATTTATTCACTGAAAAACAAAAGACCAATATTGTGTGTTACATGGAGATGCACATCAATAGATTATACTTTGGCTTTGTTTGGAACTCATATTGTGCCTAAAATGTAAGTTGCTTAACATTTTAACTTGAGCACTGTGGCTAGGCGTTTACAATGTTTTCTATGCGTTGTATCGCCATGTATACTGACTGTCATCTTTTCAGAGCCTTTTGAAAATTGATTAAAGAATGTATCATTGAAGGAGGAAAGATATAAACCACCAGCACACACCTTTTTTATTTTTTAATTAAAAAACAGAAATCAAAAGCAGTTGAAGAACAGACTTATTTTCTCGGGAGCATTTAGCTGACATAAGCTCCTTCAAGTTGGAGAGATCTTCCTTCTGTTGGCATATGGCCACTGTTGTTTTCTATTTCGCTGGCAATGTATCCCACCTCTCCGTTTTTCGCAAGGATCAAATCAGCCATGTAAAGGAGGGGAAAGAAATGTTTATGTTGTTGATTAAATTGTCATGCTAATTTGGGTGATTGAAGAGATTAAATATTTGCAACGAGGCTTTGAAATGAAGCATGCAGTTACCAAGGAGACACTCACATTCAAACACAGTCTTGTCGTCACAATAAAACTCCATCACCAACCCGAAGAGAAAGGTCTTCATTCTCTCAAAGCCTACGAGGATTTACCAACTGCTCGTGAGTAGGAGGATGTGCTGGGTCTATTCACATTTTATGGAGATGAACAATTCTACATGCTTTACGGACTGTATAGTGCAAAAATTAATTTATCCTTTGCCTCTAGGCTAGTGCTTCGCTTTAGGTCGAGCACAATTGCTTCAAAATACTGATAGACAGATTCAAACAAAACTGCTAGTCTGTGCATGCTCACATGTGGTTACCATGTGAGAAATGGCTGTCATATACGTATATATATATGATCATGTATGACTATGTTTTTGAACCCAAGCTTCATCCAGTGATTGTACCAGCGATTCAGGAAGGCCAGCCAAGGTTTTATCCTCTTGTGTAAGATAATTGCAACTTAATTGTGATGTGTTTGTCATGACAGACGTGGGCGTGTAAGAGGAACCAAGGGCAGGGTGAGAGATTGAGGCCTGACTGAGAGACACGGAGCACCCTGGGGTAGACGTAATGGTCTGCTTTTATTTGTGTCTCCCTCAGCAATGACAGAGTTCACCCTGACTGCTGACCTGCAAGCACATGCTGCTGTTGTCCTCCGTACAAAGACTTCCAGGACTCAAAAAACCCAGGTAACACTACATAACCAGTGGGTGTCTATAACCAAAAATATGAGTTCAGTCATTTTGAAGATGCAGTAAATAAAATAAAATGAAATAGTCATTTTTATTCAGCCTTGTTAACTATTAAAAAATGTACTTAAAGGGTCATGCAATCCCAGACTTTTTCTGAGATTTTAGCAGAGGTGTTTGTGTTGCACATCATAGAAGACAATGTTAGCATCCAATAATTTTAACTATTGGAGAAAACTGGCTTTTTTGTGCTATTTTCATCTTCCGGGTTTAAAATCTACATCGTGTTGTGACGCGGCAATTTGTGACGCGGCAGTGGACTATAGTACATCGATGACGCGTCAGTGTCTATTAAATTATTAATTAGACTGCGTGTTCTGATCCTATGAGAAGATGCTTCGCTTAATTATTCACAACAGCCTGTGTTGATTTGCTATGACAGACGCTTCAAATTGTGAGATCGCGTACATTATCTGAGAGAAACGTTCATGAATCGAAGGAGAGTGTTTGTTTTTGCTTTTTTAATAAGAGTTTGGCACAAACGCGATTCATTCACTTAGTGAGTATAGCTGTTTTTACAGTTCCATGACGCAACCCATCAAAAGGCTTATATAATCGCTGCATAATAAGCCTTAAAAAGTTATCAGAGGTGCAAAAGCATGTTCATGTATGTTTTAGATACAGAGTGCAAATGGCTGTGCATTTATTTGTGTTTTTAACTTGATGGGAGCTAAATGAAACTGTCTGAACCCGAAGCTGTGTGTGTTGTCTGTCTCCCCTCTTCCCCCTCCGCTCGAAGCGTGCCAAACCCACTTTTTTAGAATTTTTTAAAACTGTGGTGAGAGAACTAACCAGTGCTGAAACAGGGGTTTTTATGACCCTTTAAAGGTATAGTTCACCCAAAAAAATTAAAATTCTGTCATCATTTACTCACCCTCATGTCATTCCAAACCTGTATGACATGACAGTTTATGAGTAAATTATGATAGAATTTTTATTTTAATTCTCATGCCGCTGAGAACGGAAACAAGAGCATGACCCAATGAATCGCAAGGTGCAGCCTTTGTCAACTCTTGCAGACATAGAAAAACGTGTCTTGCTGTGTCTTTTACCAAAAGAAAGAGGCCTTCAAAATGTGCCAGATTTCCAGAGAATATTACTCTTGTTTTGTCAGCCACTTTGGAAATAGCGAGAGACAGGGTCCTTAAAAACATCTTTCTCTCACATGGACACGAGGCACAATTATCTCTGTGCCTGCTTCAGCCAAGATCTACCAGTCACATTGAGTGGGAGTGTCAGGCTGTGGGCGGCGTGCCACCGGAAGGTCAAAGAGCCCATCTTGAAGCCAGATAGCTCTATAGCTGCTGCGTGTGCTTTTCAGCACTGCTAAAACAAGAGATTCCTGACCATCTGCCTTAGCGAGGGATACATCGGTTTCCTGCTAAGGTGCCAAAATCTGTCATACTGACACAGACTAGCAGCAGCTGTTGCGGGAACTTGCCATTTCTTACATTATAGGGTGGGCATACTTTATTCTAACATGAAATGACAAACATGTAAAAGAGACGTAAATGCAGTGTGTTTTACACCTAATCAGCAAATCAACAATTATCTCACTCTCTTTAAAAGCTTCAAAGCTGTTCTCACTGCACATAGTGAAATGGCGGATGCTTGGTGTAGACAGGATTGTTGATTATGGTGGGAGGGATGTAGTTTTGTAGCTTTGTGACTCGCTTGCTGTGTATAACAGGTGCAGTTCTTTTCCAAGCAAGATCATCTCCTTTGTAATTAAAAAAGACCTCGACAATTATCTTGTGTCTGTATGTTATGCTATAGTAAGATGTACAGAAACCACACATATGTTTATCAAAGAACTGTATTGCTGATTTTTATATGATATTGCATGTTATTAGAGTAATTATACTTGATTTTCATAATAGAATAAACTACCATTCAAAAGGGAAATCAATACTTTTATTCAGCTAGGATGTAATAAATTGAGCAATAGTGACAGTAAATACATTTATAATGTTACAAACATTTTCAAATAAATGCTGTTCTCTTTGATAGTTAAAAAAAAGGTTTCACAGTTTCCACAAAATATTAAGCAGCGCGACTGTTTTCCACATTGATAATAATAAAAAAAATGTTTCTTGAGAACCAAATCAGCAATTTACACTGAAAACAATTATAAACGCAACACTTTTGTTTTTTGCCCCCATTTTTCATGAGCTGAACTCAAAGATCTAAGACTTTTTCTATGTACACAAAAGGCCTATTTCTCTCAAATATTGTTCACAAATCTGTCTAAATCTGTGTTAGTGAGCACTTCTCCTTTGCCGAGATAATCCATCCACCTCACAGGTGTGGCATATCAAGATGCTGATTAGACAGCATGATTATTGCACAGGTGTGCCTTAGGCTGGCCACAATAAAAGGCCACTCTAAAATGTGCAGTTGTATCACACAGCACAATGCCACAGATGTCGCAAGTTTTGAGGGAGCGTGCAATTGGCATGCTGACTGCAGGAATGTCAACCAGAGCTGTTGCCCGTGAATTGAATGTTAATTTCTCTACCATAAGCCGTCTCCAAAGGCGTTTCAGAGAATTTGGCAGTACATCCAACCGGCCTCACAACCGCAGACCACGTGTAACCACA